>NC_073696.1:211805569-211855569 GCF_029784165.1 Wyeomyia smithii
GCCTGTACGATCCGGAAGATCAGTGCTATGTGAGCGTAACGGGAGACTTGGTACAGCGTGGCTGTGTGTCCGAGAGCGACTTCTGCCGGGTCGGTCAAACGTGCCACACTTGTGACGGGAATGGTTGCAACTTCAAGCATTACGAAAATGGTGCCGCAAGTGTTGTAATCTATCTGCAAACCCTAGCGATGGCTTTACTGGCCGTGTTGGCCCGCAGCAACTTTAGGCAGTAGCACGAGCGAAAATAAACTCAACATTAGGCGTTTTGCGCCGCTTACAATATATCGTAACATCATTTGATTCATCTTGATCAACCCAAGTCGCTGTTTTGCAATGTACCGCCCGTCGATTGTCGAGAATAGATACTGTGGCGCGTGAAAGCACTAACGTTGTGGTGTTAAATGTGTTTAGAATAAAACTTGCCATTTGCCAGTTCGAATAAACTTTGATGGCGTATGAATTCTTTTTGGTACCTATCTCTGATTTTAAATAACGTTGTCTTTGTTCTAAATATGGAAACTTAAATCAGGTATAAAACCAATTCAATCCCAGTTTCACACAAACTGTTAGTCAGGATGACTTGCGAAACTAAACAAAGATTATCATCATTAATATAAGTTTGTCTTTTGTTATGTTCCAGCGTTTCATTGCTTTTGCTATGTGTATCTTGCCCAAACCATGCCTTGCATGTTTGGTAGACAAGACGATTGAAAAAACCATCCGCGTTCGGGAGAAACCATTGATTCTACTTAAGAGTTCGGGATGAAATGAATAGAGAGTCTGTTTGTTATGGCGAATTTTCGTTGCTATGATAAGCATAAGGGTTTCCTGCATGAAAACGAAATTAGGTAATTGATTTGCGTCACTATAAATATTGGAAAACTTGACATCATTGTCTTTGACATAGAAATTGAAGCTTGTTGCTCTTTCAACCCGGTGTCCTTCAGTGCACATTAGCAAACGGTTTTTTCCTTCGATATAATAAAGCGGAGATTTTAATCAAACAAAACATTCGAATGTTGATTGGCGAACCTATTGCATGTTACTGCATCTGGTACCCGTAACGTAAAAATGAATTCTTGAGAAACTGCACTTACTCAGCCTGCGGACTATCTTTATTTATTCATCTGTGGATTTATGTTGATGAATGTCATTAGCACACGCAGCTGATGTTGAACATAAACTTGAATTAGAGAGCTCCCTGCTTCATTAGACGACAAACTGCTCTCGACAATCTGGATTTTTCAGTTTGAAATTACACACCAATGAGGTTAAATCAAGCAATTACTAGCTTAGTGCACTCATCGGAATATATATAGTTTGCTTGTCTTTCAGTCACGCGCACGACAAACGAAAGTTACTCAAATTGCCTTTTTCCCAAACAAACTCTGAAGCTGAGGTACACTGAAGTTTGTTATTTTTTAGTGGGTAGCAACGCAAACACTCCTCTTCTGACTACAAGTTACCTTTGCTTTTAGTCCTCCACACACCTCCTCTCGCCTGGTATGAAGCCAGTCGTAAGGAAATCAACGCTAACTGCGTCTTGACTAATATTCGGCACACGTGTTAAATTAGCACATGGCTAAAGGTTCTGATGCAGGTGCATCGACAAAAACCGCCAAAAACGTAATAAAGGGCGGAAGGCAATTTTAAGATTTAAGAAAGACATACCTAGTATCAAAGATATCAAGCATGTAAACGAAATCTAAAGTTAGTCAAACCACTGTCGGTTGATTATGAACGTTATTTTACAGCCACATGTCCAATAAGTTCTGTAATGTCATGGCATTGCCATCAAACTTAGGTTATCAAGTGATGGAATAAGGCAGTACCCGTTGTAGTTCATTGAGGATAGACTATGAAAAAGTCAAGAAAATAATGGGAATTATAAACCTTTTTGCTCGAGAAAATAAGCAGTTTGTTTTTTTTAAGTGTGTAGCAATTTTTATATGCATTGAAATTGTAATTTTTCAATAGTACAGTTATTCGATAGCAAAAAGTTGTTTGTTTATTAAAAAAATCAATTACGACCGAAGACGTTAATAACGAACATTTATAAAAAATTGAAGAAACTCGCCAAAGCCATTTTATGCAAACATCATATCGACTTTCAAGTTTAGCTTATGGCGCGTGACAAGCCGCACTTGAAATCTATCCAACTTTCTCCCTATTACTCAAAGCTCCAACAAAATTTACCAAAATGTTCTCAAGAAGTTGTACTCAAAGATAAAGCAATATAATTTTTTTCGATATTTTTAAAAATAGAAAAGACATTTAACCTACACAAGACATGCTACCCCATTGTACCCCAAATTAATTGTTTAAGTATACTACGACGTTCAAGATGTACGGAGAAAAGGATAATTATTTTGTTGATACGTGAAAATTTTAGCTGTTTTAAAGAAACTTTGAGTATAAGATAAACCTATTTCCGACGAGTGACATTCAAACTTTGATTCAAGTTCAACAATTATACTTAAAAAATTTCACGATGAAATTAATCAGTAAGGTACACATTGATCTTTAATTTGCAATACAGTTTGTGTTAATTATGTTCATAGTTGATGAGTAATAAGAGTTTGAATTTCATTTTTTGAGGTAAAAACTGATTCCTCTGCGCCGGGATCGGGTAAAGCTATTGGCCATTATTTTTGAACATTATTTAATATCTGATCAACAGTTTTGATTTAAGAAAAAGTTTCTAAGAATAAAAGTAAAAAATAAAATATAAAATAAAAGTTTCAAAATTTTAAAAATGAAACATAGGTTTATCTACTATCCTGCAAATGCGCTACAATAAGCCAACTTTTTTTTTATTTTATATCAAATAATATTTGTTTGCTTATGAAGCAGAAGACGAAAACAAAGAAGTAGACAAAGGTGGTTGTGATGGGATGAGGATTGTTATGTTGTCACGCAACACTGTAAAAGGTTTCTGTGATGGAACTAGTCAGCCTATACACCAGAGAGACGCCGAGACACTCACCGTTAAGGCAACTGTCAACATCAAAACGGGCGATCTGTATAATTTTGCATTGCCGTTATCCGTTTTGATGTTGACAGTTGCCTTAACGGTGAGTGTCTTGTCATTTCTCATATCTATAGGTTCACTAGATGGAACGCAGATGACAGATGTTTCATGCGCGTCATTTATCATGTGTGAAGGTATATCGGAGTATTAGAGAGGGATTTGAACTACCCATCAATGATTAAAAGAGGGCAGTACTTCATTGTTCCAAGCTTTGCTATTGTTAATAACAAATTGCAGAGACAAACTTTTGCATGTGTGAATATATTTTTTGAGCAAGCCATTGGTTTTTATAAATTGTTTTTTTTTTCAATTCACATTCACATTCATTTTTAGTTATTTTGTAAGTTTAGTTTGAATATAGCATATGTAACATCAAACAATTGCGAAAGCGAACTATTATTAAAGTTATGAATTTAAAAAAAAATTAATCGTTAGAAAACAATTTTACGACAATAATAGTCAATGATGGAGAAAAAGTATTTAGATATTGGAGATAACAGCTGTGCAGTGGATCCGTATAAGAAGCGAGATGCAGATTCGTTTTCGAGTGAGCAATCAATCCACGATCTACTGAACGAAGGATTTATCTCAGTTTAGATAATTAATTAAGTTTTAAACCAGCGCTGGCCATTTGTATCGAATTGTCGATAGTGTCATAATTACATCTTTAAATTCAACTCGATATTTAAAAAAAAAAATTTTCATTTTAGAATCAATACCAATTTTTAATAGTTCAAAGCGCATTAGAAAGTGGCTAGCCACTACGGGCCAACTAGTTGTTTGATAAAAAAATAAAAAAAGTTGGCTTACTGTAGCGCATTTGCAGGATAGTAGATAAACCTATGTTTAATGTTTTAAAATTTTGAAACTTTTATGTCGATATATCAAAATATCTTAAATCAAAACTGTTTTTTTTTTCTTCATCTATAATTTATTTGACACGGCACAAATATAATTTAATGTTTACGGCGCCAATTATATCTGGTAGCTTACTTTCTAAAGTATCTTAATAACTAAAAGCAAATTTTTTATCCTCGCTGCCGACTACGAGCTGAAACTAAATCTAACTTAAAGCTAGAATGTTCTGCATGAAAAGCACTGATTTGTTGTTTGATGGTTTTCCATCGCCAAAGGTAAGCAGCATATTGAATATGTTCCGCTGCTGGGCCAAGATATTACGGACTGGCATATTGGGTTGTCTCCCTTGGGACCTGAGAGTATCGTGCGGGTCTAGTTGCTGTTTCCGGATCCGGGGTCTTAACGTGTTCTTGTCGTTTGGTTGGATGTAGGCGGAAGGGAATAGGATTAAACTGGGGCGTGGATGGATTTCAGGAAAACGTATATAAGGGAAATGTAGGATAGGTCACGGCTCGCCAAGACATCACGAACAGGAACAGCCGGCTGCCTACTTTCGGCCTGCAGGGAAGCTATTAATTTAGACCTGGCGTCACGGTGTACAGGGCATGACCAAACCACATGCTCTATGTCATGATAACCCTCACCACAGGCACAGATACCACTTTTCCCGAGCCCAACACGACGGAGATGCGCGTCAAATCTATAGTGATTGGACATAAGCCGGGACATCACGCAAATGAAATCCCGACCTACATCCAACCCCTTGAACCACGGGTTCGTCGATACTTTGGGGATTATGGAATGTAACCACCTTCCCAATTCTCCTCTGGTCCAAGCATTTTGCCAACTGATGATCGTATTCTGACGTACAAGTGCGAAAAATTCATTAAAAGCAATTGGTCTTTCATAAATATCACCGTTTGTTGCGCCCACCTTAGCCAAAGAGTCCGCTTTCTCATTGCCCGGTATCGAGCAGTGAGAAGGGACCCACGCTAAGGTAATCTGAAACGATTTTTCGGATAAAGCACTCAGATGTTCCCTTATTTTCCCCGGGAAATACGGAGAGTGCTTAACATCTTTCATCGATCGGAGAGCCTCAATGGAACTGAGACTGTCCGTAAAGATGAAATAATGGTCCGTGGGCATTTTTTCGATAATCCCTAGGGTGTACTTAATTGCAGCCAATTCTGCGACGTAAACAGAAGCAGGATTATCGAGCTTATGGGAGACGGTTGTTATTGAAAATGTTATTGAAAATATGTTATTGAAAATACCGAAGCCAGTGGACCCATCAAGAAGTGATCCGTCAGTGTAGAACATATTGTTGCAGTTGATGTTTCGATATTTATTGGAAAAAATGTTGGGGGTCTGCTGCACGCGTAAATGATCCGGGATTCCACGAGTTTCTTCTATCATGGATGTATCGAAAAACACAGTAGAATCAGAAGTATTTGATAAGTCGACACGATTTGGAATATTCGAAGAAGGGTTAATATTTTGGGACATGTGATGGAAATACAATGTCATAAAACGGGTTTGAGAATTAAGTTCGATTAACCTTTCAAAATTTTCAATCACGGGACGGTTCAAGACCTCACATTTGATAAGAATACGAGAAGACAGGCTCCAAAAGCGGTTTTTCAATGGTAGTACTTCAGCTAAGACCTCCAAACTCATCGTATGGGTCGATTGCATGCAACCTAAGGCGATACGCAAACAACGATATTGTATTCGCTCCAGTTTGATCAGATGTGTGTTTGCTGCGGAGCGGAAGCAGAAACACCCGTATTCAATAACAGACAATATCGTTGTTTGGTAAAGCCTTATAAGGTCTCCTGGATGGGCTCCCCACCAATGTCCGGTTATTGTACGAAGAAAATTCATTCTTTGTTGACATTTTTTCATCAGATACCTCACGTGACAACCCCAGGTGCCTTTAGAGTCGAACCAGATACCAAGATATTCGTGTACCAAAACCTGAGAAATCGTTTTACCCATTAATTGTGTTTGGAGCTGAGCAGGTTCATGCTTCCTAGAAAAAACTACTATCTCTATCCGGAGAGAATTCGATACCTAGCTGTAAAGCCCAAATCAAAACTGTTGATCAGATTTTGTATTATGCTCAAAAATAATGGCCAATAGCCGGCGCAGATAAATCAGTTTTTACCTCAAAAAATGAACTTCAAACTCTTATTACTCATCAACTATAAACATAATTAACACAAACGTTAATTATGTTATGTATTATGTATTAAAGATCAATTTGTACCTTACTGAATAATTTAATCGTGAAAATTTTCAAGTATAATTGTTGAACTTGAATCAAAGTTTGAATGTCACTCGTCGGAAATGGGTTTATCTTATACTCTAAATTTTTTTGAAACAGCTAAAATTTTCACGTATCAGCAAAATAATTATCCCTTTCTCCGTACATCTTGAACGTCGTGGTATACTTAAAGAATTGAGGGTAGCATGTCTTGTGTAGGTTAAATGTCTTTTCTATTTTTAAAAATATCGAAAACAAATTATATTGCTTTATCTTTGGGTACAACATTTTTTTTGAATATTTTGGTAAATTTTGTTAGAGCTATGAGTAATAGGGAGAAAGTTGGATAGATTTCAAGTGCGGCTTATCACGCGCCATAAGCTAAACTTGAAACTCGATAAAATAAAATGGCTTTGGCGAGTTACAGCCGGTTTTCTTCAATTTTTTTCTAAATGTTCGTTATTAACGTCTTCAGTCGTAATTGATATTTTTAATAAACCAACAAATTTTTGCTATCGAATAACTGTACTATTGAAAAATTACAATTTCAATGCATATAAAAATTGCTGCACAGTTTAAAAAAACCAAACTGCCTATTTTCTCGAGCAAAAAAGGTTTATAATCCCCATTATTTTTTTTTTGACTTTATCATAGTCTATCCTCAATGAACTACAACAGGTACCACTTTATTCCATCACTTGACAACCTAATTTTGATGGAAGTGCCATGACATTACAGAACTTATTGGACATATAACTATAAAGTAACGTTCATATTCCACTGACAGTGGCTTTAAATTTCATTTACATGCTTGATACCTTTGATACTTTCTTACATCTTAAAACTGCCTTCCGCCCTTTATTACGTTTTTGGCGGTTTTTGCCGATGCACCTGCATAAGGACCTATAGCCATGTGCTAATTTAACACGTGTGCCGAATATAAGTTAAGACGCAGTTAGCTTTGATTTCCTTACGACTGGCTTCATACCAGGCGAGAGGAGGTGAGTGGAGGACTAAAAGCAAAGGTAACTTGTAGTCAGAACAGGAGTGTTTGCGTTGCTACCCACAAAAATTGAGTAACTTGAGTAACTTTCGTTTGTCGTGCGCGTGACTGAAAGACAAGCAAACTATATATATTCCGATATTTTAATATTTTAGCTGCCGAAATCGATAGCCACAATGAATCACCAAATGATCATGTTTTGAACCGGTACTGGAAAAAGAATTGTTCTTTTTTCTAACGGGACGACATGTTTCAGGCAGTTCTCTGCTGAATTTTGAAGAAGTGTATGAATTCTGGTCTTCGTTCATCACTTTCTTTTCCATCAATTTAATCCATCTACGCCAGCGTGGAACACTGTTTCACGGGGAGAGAAATCATTTTCGAAGAAATTTTATTGTTTTTCCTCGAAGGGAAGGAAATCATTTTCGAAGAAAATCTATAGCTGTCCTGTTTCAAATAACTGCAAAACGTTGCTAATAGAGGCCAGTCAATGTTGAGTTAAAATAACTAAAGATAACATTTCGAAAGTATAATGGTCCAGGTGGAAAAATCGCCCTACAGAACTATAGTAGTACTGCGTTCTTGACGGTACACACACGACTTCTAATTCATTTATTAGTAGAATCAAAAGCTACATACAGGAAAAAGGTAACGATTGCTCTATTCTTTCGCAAAATAAATCATTTGCGGATGCGAAGGATAGATCAAACTGATGTTACTATTCAAAATGGGAACAGTCATATATTCTCCACTTTAAATTAGCTCGTGTAGTGGGCTGAATGTTGGATTTTCACGATTACTCCTCGAAAAATGCACAAGTTGCAATTCTATAACCATAACAATCAACGTTATTTTTATCGTGAACAACTTACCTTCGGGTCTAAATTCCTCGGCGATGTCCGGATGAAGTTCATTTTCTACAGATGTAAATATTTTTGACAGCCTGGATTCTTGATACAGTACAGCCAATATGTTGGTACCGAGGATTATTATATATTACAGTTATCAATTATGATTTTCAAATATAGCGAAAAATTTGATTTAAACTACGATAAACCAATAACACTGATAAAAGAAACAAATCTGAATGCAATGAACTAATTCCAGACATTACCTTTGAGCATAAATAACGTTATTCTGAACATTAGCCGTTAATAAGTCGTAAGTTTTGGCAACGTTGATCTCACTACTTGATTGAGCACACCAATAAAAGCATACAATATGCCTTCAGCAGTTTCGCTTTCAAGCGGTGTCTAACGCCACGTGTAAAAAATTTCGAGTAAACTTATTTTGCACAACAATAGTCTTTAGCCTTCCTAGAAGTTTGAAGTTATTGGTGGAATGTGAAGAACCGTTCAAATTATGTGTAGAAAAAATCTGGGGTGTGCACTATTTATTATTAACGTGGGAGTTCCCGTGGTGTTGGTGCTGAGGTGGAGATAGATGGGGAACAATTAGAAGTGGTTGATGAATTCGTTTATCTTGGTACCCTTGTGACATGTGACAACGATATGAGCCGTGAAGTGGAACGACGAATTGCAGTAGCAAACAGGGCCTTCTACGGATTACGTAACCAGCTAAGGTCCCGTAGTTTACAAACTCGCACAAAACTAGCGTTGTATAGGACGCTGATACTCCCAGTGGCCCTTTACGGACATGAAGCATGGACGCCGAAGGAAGCTGATCGACGAGTGCTCGGAGTTTTTGAGCGTATTGTTCTGCGATCGATACTTGGCGGTAAATTGGAAGATGGAGTGTGGCGCAGCGGCACAAATCACGAGTTGTACCAGGTATACAAACATGCTGATATAGTGAAGGTAATATAGCGGGGCAGGCTTCAGTGGGCTGGACATGTCGCCAGAATGCCTGACGAGAGAGCCGCCAAAAATATCTTCAGTAGAGAACCAGGAAGAGGCTGCGACTCCGTGGTAGGCCTCGCACGCGGTGGATATGCGCGATGGAAGAAGATGCACGATCTGCTGGTGTACGATGAGATTGGAGAACAGCTGCCCAAGACAGAAGAAGCTGGACATCTCTAGTTCGTTCGGCCCTAGACCGGTAAACGGTCCGTTAGCCAAAAAAATAAGTAAAGCAAGTAGTAATTATTATCATTCATTATACCAATGAAAATGTTGGCAGAACGCAGTTGATAAAATAAGAGCAAATGTGCGAAGAAAAAGACAGTGAAGTGAGAAAAAATCATGGTAGAAGTGATCTTGTGAAATTTAATCTAAAATGATCGTTTCATGATATAAGCACTACTATAATACATGCAGAAGCTCTCCATGTACGAACAGGTACAAGTAGCAGTTTTATCATTCTATAAAAGGCTAGTGTAATGATATTTGTATGTTTTTTTCCCGCCTCGAAATTTATTAGTTTATTAAATAGTGATTTATTAGTTTAGTAAATAGTGAGCGAGAAGAAAGATAGGCAGCCATTAAACCGCCATTCAAGGCTTCTGTGAAGGATGTCTTTAATTTTAAACGCATAAATAAGTTTTTATATAGAGCTTCATTTGTCCCTGAGAGAGTCTTATAAAACTAGTGTTACAATGCGAATTACGACAGCAAAACATATAGTACTCAAATTATCAGACTTTGTCCCTGACTGATAACTGACGCATTTTTGACATTTGTAATCTACAAATTAATTAAAACTTAATGGATAAAATGATGGGACATTTGGTTTACAATCTAGTATAGTCTAGTCTAGTCTACACTGTGTTAACAGCCAGTACTTGAAAGGATCCTGGAAAATGATATCTAAAGAAGTGTTTCTTGGAAAAGACTTGGCGATTTTCGGGATGCTGTTTTCTCTACAGAAAACCATCCATAACCCGAATGTAGCATTCTATGAAGCAACTAAGGAGTAGAACCCAGATGCACCATTTGGAAACTAACTAAAAGAACTGAATTTTTTCTTAACTTTTTTACTAAGTTTCTAGAAAAGCATCAAACAACGTAAAAGACATGACTGATGCCTACCAATTTATAATCGTAAATCTTAAACAACCATCCATCTTCCTTTACGCTAACGATTTAGAACTTATTTTGTCTAAAGATTGGACTTAAGAAAAAAGCGACACTTTGTTTTTGAGTATAACTTTTTATCGTGTGGGTGAAAAATAATGAAATTTGGATTAAAACAAAGTTGGAGTGTAGTGTTTATGTGTGCAAAATTTTATCGCGATCTGTCAAGTAGTTTCCGAGATGCATTCGAAACAAGAAGAGCTACGCCAACAAATCTTGGGTGCGGTGATCGATAAATCCTGGTGATCAATAATCCTGGTCAGTCGCACAGATGGATCGGCAAAAGGCTTGATGCACTTTGCTTATACTCTCAATGTGCTCTTTGAAAATAAATTTTTTATCCCAACCCTAGTACTTAACCTTGTCAGACCAACTTAAAATAACCCCATTCATCTTGACAACGTTGTTATTATTTGGCTTGAGGAAAGAAGCCCTAGTTTGATGAGGAAAAATTATCAATTGAGTTTAAGAAGCATTGGGATAGATTTTCCACCTTTGCAAGTAGGAAGAGAAAATATCTAAACTTTTCTGCAATCGACTGCATATGACACGAAGATTTTTCCTTTTACGGAAATGCTTGTGTCATCGTAGAACAATGACTTTGTGCATCCTGGAGGTATCAGGAAGATCAGAAGTAAATATGTTGTACAGGACTGGACTAAAGACTGAACCTTAAGGCACACCTGCTCTGACGGGAAATCTATCAGATTTTGAATTCTGATAGACGACCTGCAGAGTTCGATCAGTTAGATAATTTTTTAAGATTTTGATTAGAAAAAATGGAAAATTAAAAGTTAGCCATTTCGCAATCAAACCTTTATGCCAGACTCTGTCGAATGCTTTTTCTATGTCTAAAAGAGCAGCTCCGGGACGGGAGACGACCATCAACCGGCGAGCTGGAAGCGTCCCAGAGAAGGTCGGCTGTTATGACAGTACTTTAAGAAAAACCCAAGTCTTTCCACCCGAGACGTGGCCAAAAAGGTCAATTCGTCGAGGTGGCTCGTCCAGCAGACAATGAAGCGGGCTGAGCGCCAAAGCAGACTGAAAGGCAAAACACGGTGGCCACCAAGCAAATTCCTGGCCTCCAGTTTTTTGTCGGTACCGGTTCCGAAACAGTTCCGGAAGAAAAAGAAGGACAAATTCGCGGAGAAGTACCTGCTGTGGTATGCAATCTGCGAGTGCGAACGGTACAGTAAGCCATTCGTTACAACCTGCACCATAACCGGGCAGATTTATCGAGAGGATTGCTGCCAGTAGTGCTTGCTGCTCTTACCCATGCTGTTCTGGCCTGATCTCGCTTCGTGTCGTTACGCCAAGTTTGCAATGGATTGGTACGAAGCGGAGGGTGTTCATGTGGTTTCGAAGGAAGCGAACCCGCCAAATTCCCCAGAACTTCGTCCGATCCGAAAGTTTTGGGCGATTATGAAGAAGTTGAAGAAAAGCGAAAAAACGTTCAAAACCAATGAAGCTTTGAAGAAAAATTGTGAGAAATTGTGTAATGGACAAGCCCTTGCCCAAGATTTAATGAGCAGTGTCAAGAGAAATGTAACATTCAGCTTGGGGGAGGATATTCAATAGGGTGTCCCAAAATTGCACAAGTCTGGGGCTCACCCTCCAAATGATAGAAAATGGTGTTAGGAACAAACTTTTGTTCGGCGGCAGCTCTAGAAAATGGAGTTTTCAACTGGCCCCGATGATTTTTTTGAAAAAATCTGTTTTTCTTCTGTTAAATCCAAAAAAACATGTCCAGTTATTCAATTTTCCATGAAACCTAATCCTTTTTATATTTTTTACAGGTTCCTTAGGGTTCAAACTGTAAGGAAAAAATTCGTTTCAGATTATTTATCGTCAATTTATTTCCCTAAAAAAATTTCTATCGTTTGGAAAAGAGATTTTTCAGGTATACTTCGACATTCAATCAATTAAAGTGGGTATTAAACCTAATGCTCTCACCAACTGAATACCATTGAAAGTTGGGAAATTTTATGGGGAAGAACATTGACAAAGACTACATAGCTCTAAAATTACTTGAATTTGAGTTATCCGTGATTTACTGTGAAATAAAAAGTTGAATTTTAATGTTTTCCTACGATAATCAAGGTCGAGTGAAGAAATTGAATAAATATTATCAAGTTTACTAGAGGGGAGGAAATGTATGTAATTTAACAAGGATGCGAAAAATGAACAAGGACAGAAAGTGCGACTTAAAATAAGAAAAAAAAACTTATTCAGATGGGACTCGGACCCGCAATCTCCGGTGACTTCGGTACGGTGCCAGGTCTGCAGACTGCACTTGTGGTATCTTCAGCCTGGAATTTTTCGATAAAAATGTTCATGATGACTCAAGAGGAAGGTCTAATCTCTAGTCTAGTCTACACTAACACAGCCAGTACTTGAAAGGATCCTGAAAAATTATATCCACCATTTAAAAAAATGATTTCCATACATTTTTCTTGTCAACGGCCAGGCCTACTGTGTAGCGCAATATAATATAATATAATCTAAGATCGGGGACAATCCGTACCAACCGATCCGTATGTAAGAAGTAATATACCTAATTCGTTGGGAGTGATAAAGCTAAGAAAGTACACTCCTTTGTTGACCTAATGATGACTCGAAGAGGAAGGTGGTACAAAACTTCAAAAAGGTGAGCAGTGAAAACGACAATTCAAGAGTGAAAAAATTTTTGTCTGTAAAAAAACTTAGTGGACTCACAAAGAAGTCACTAAAGTTTTTTCGATAGACTGCGGCTTGATATCAAGTTTTTTTTTATTCAGGAAGATCCCGAGGCCTGGATAGAAAGAAATTATTATCTTGATGCCAAATCGAAATGTTGAAGCTTAACACTTATCAATAACCTTGCAGAACGGGCCTTTTGAGTAGCACGAGATTTAGTTGAAATTATAATACTTTATGATACGGCAAATGAACATTTTAGTATTGAAAAACATCAAAATGTAACTTTTTATTCCACAGTTAATCACGAATAACTAAAAATCAAGTTATTTCAGAGCTATGTAGTCTTTGGCAATGTTCTAACCCATAAAATTTCTCAACTTTTAATGGTATTCAGTTGATGAGAGCATTAGGTTTAATACCCACTTTTATTGATTGAATGTCAAAGTGTACTTGAAAAATTTCTTTTCCAAACGATAGAATTTTTTTTAGGAAAATAAATTGACGATAATCAATCCGAAACGAATTTTTCCCTTACAGTTTAGACCCTGAGGAACCTGTAAACAATATAAAAGGATTAGGTTTCATGGAAAATTGAATAACTGGATATGTTTTTTGGATTTAACATAAGAAAAGCCGTTTTTTTTTTTCAAAAAAGTCATCGAGGCCTGTTGAAAACATCATTTTTTAGAGCTGCCGCCGAACAAAAGTTTGTTCGTAACACCATTTTTTATCATCTGGAGGGTTAGCCCCAGACTTGTGCAATTTTGGGACACCCTAATATTCAATAAACAAATTATGCCAAAACATAGCTAATAAAAAAGGAAATTGGAGGAGTATCCGATTTAAATTGAATTTTTGGTGATCATTGTTGCTACCGTTCCAAGCATAGTTGTCCCAGCGAGCATGAGGTTTGTGTAGAACATGGGACATCTATGAGGCCCCCCTAGTCTTAGGCCAGATGTAATACATGAGAAGCCAAGGTCATAATCTTTTTTTTTTTTGCTCATCACTTTCCATTTCACAATTACCACTAAATGTTAAAAAAAGGGCCCCACGACAATATCTGCCCCGGGTCCCCCATCGCGCAAATCCGGCCCTGAGTTTGTGTGTCTCATTGTTTTCGAGTCCTATCTTTTTATAGTGTAGAAAATCGTGCAAATAATCAAGTCTAGCATAAGTTATTAAACTTTTTGTGACTTGACGTTTTTGGACATATTTCGCGGGCCGTTTTACCCCACTTGAGCTCAATTAAAAAAAATAAAATCCGTCAACAAATCGATTGATGATAGTTTTATCCTGTGAAGGGTACAAAAAGGGATCTATTTTTCCTTTTTTCACCTTTTCGTGTTTTTGTGTATATAGAAACGTTCTTCTGCCTTTCATAGAACGAAACCGTTATCGAACAATTTGTTGATCAATTTTACATAAGATTTGCTATGTTTCAGGTTACCAGTCCAGCTTCGAATAATTAGTGGGAATTTGGGTTCTGGCTTTTTTCATATCCCAATGGTTCCTTGACAGATTTTCTATCTTTGGGTGTTAATGAACTCGGAATAAATTCTAGTTTATTGGAAACATATAAAACTAAAAGAAACAAAATGTCAGAAAAAGTTCTACTTGTTACAAGAATGCACATTTTGACACACACTCCTAAAATCCAGGACATTTCCGGTGTCCGTTGGTTCCGTCAAATTCCCTAGTAATTTTTGGAAACTAGAGTAGTTTTCCAGTAAAACGAAACCGGTTTCACCAAAATTGATTCACTTTCCGTGAAATTCTGACTATTTAGAAATTGACAAAATTTTGCCTGTCTCAATCATTTTGTCTTAATCAAGCGCGTAGCTGTCTTTCATTGTATAACTTTTAATTTGTTACTTTTTTTGTCTAATGCGCGGTCATAAAATACCATAAGTAATAAAATGTTGCTCTAAAGTAATAAAATCTTCCCCGTTTGTGTTGGGTGTGGGAATAAAAAGAGGTTAAGTCAAAGCTGTATCTATTAGAATTGTTGATCTGAAAGTAGACATGGACCCGACCCTGAGTGCCTTCGTGTGTCTCAAAGTCGAGCAGACAAGAAAAAAGAGCTCTTCAGTACCCACCCCGGAAGCCCCCAGAGAAACGACCAGAGACTTGGGGCCTTCAAGCGCTTGCCCTTCTGGCAGGCTTAGCAATAACAAATTCTGCCGTTTCACTCAATTCTCGATTTTCTGGTATGCCAACCTACTACAGTAAGACGTAATTCTACGTCATAAACCAGAACAAATATTACAAATTGAGAGCTCCACAAAAAAGAAACCAGTAAATTTTAAAATACAAATGCTTGCAGAACTGAAAAAAAAAAAACACACACATATTTAAAAGAGATTAACCAAGCGAGTCACCTGGTAAATTAAACCTTTTCTGCATGTTATGTCATTTAATCAGTTTCGCAAGACGTAAACAGATTTTATTTCGTATGTAATACGAATGTACGAAACATGAATCTCACTTTGTATTGGCAAAAAGTGGAATTGGACCGATGCAGCGCTCTCAGTTACGCAACAATATAACACGTTGTATCGAACAAAGACAATCAAATTCTTTTTGTGTCCGATGGAAGCAGTTAACAAGTGTGCACTGTCGCTATTCGCTTAATAGTCCTATGTAAAATTTGAATATTTTCTCATTTTTTTGCGAGAATGGGTCCATTTTGGCAGGCTTTTCAAGAATAGCCATTAAAAAAGTAAGGTTTGATTACCATAACCTCGATTTTAATGGCTATTCTTGAAGAGCATGCCAAAATTGACCCATTTCCGTAAAAAAATAAGCAAACATACGGCTTTTACATAGGACTGTTATGCGAATAGCGGTAGTGCAGTACTCTCAGCGTTCTTTTCTGTTTCTGTTGCATGGTAATAAATAACAGGAGGTTTTTAAAATATTCTGTCGACCCTGCAAAGGTAAGCAATACCGAATCGCATGTATGCATGCAGCTCAACTCTGATTGGTCGAAATTTGCGGCTTGACTATTTTCAATGGTACGATAGTGTGCGTAATGAAATTACAATCCTGCACAGCTGGCTTCCCCATCGATTGCTGCAAGACCGAGGAAATTTTGTTAAAAACTGACTGAGTGAAAACCATTCAAAATTTGACATGCTTTCGTCTCTTGTTTCGATTTTAGATTATCAATTTATCTTGCTAAAAGACGTAGTTAAACGTCAAAATTATAATGCAGTAATAATTGGGATTTCGGCTTAGCAGTCATTCAAAATGACTGCTAAGCCGAAATCCCAATTATTGATACCTTCTACAGTCGAACTCTACCACTCAAATAATGCAGTAAATTAGTCATAAGTAGTAGGGCACATTTCCATTATCGAACATGTTAGAATAGGAAGCTCGCAAACCATATTTTGGCAGGCAATGTTCACAAACCTATAGAAAGAATTAGAAACTAGCGATCAAGATTTTATTTGAATTTTTATTTTCGATAAACTCTAGTCATGGCAAAAAATAATATTTTTCAGTTCACCACATTATTTACGAAAGCAAAAAGAAATGTCTCGTAGTAAGTCATGATGTTTTAATCATAGGCCAAAAAAGGGTCAAAATAACGTGGTACCATTTCGTTTTTAAAATGATTGCAACCATAACATTGTGACGATAAGCTAGTCTGTCTGCTGAACTGACAGTTTCTATCGGTGTCTTTGTTGAAAAAACCAAAGTGATATTGACAAACAAGACCTCTTCCACCGCTATGTGGATCGAATGAATGCCACGAATTAAACTTCAATTAATCAATAAAATTGCATTCGCTTTCAAAATGGCTCTTCAATTGGTTCATTCACTAGTTTACCAGGACAGAGCAAAGCGAGCGTAAATACTAACTACCGAAAAAATATGGAGAAGAAATGACGAAGGCCGCTTAAACACATCTTCGCGGCTGATAATGTTCCAAATGTTTTATTTAACGCATTGCATCATTTCAGCTGGTAGCACTGGCGAACTGTATCGCATCGTGTAGGGGGTTTTCGTGCTACCGCGCGCTCGCGAGTGTTACTAAGAAATCAACATCTGAAAACACCTGGAAGTACAAACATTAGGCGCTGCCTGATGTCGACCCAGGCCACTGACAAACAGCCAGTTTTCATTCACGCGACTAGAGCACCGAGTGGACGTGTCTTCCGAGTCTGCTTCAGCTCGAACGGATTAGCGAATAAAGGTAGCATCGTGCTACAGCCTCACTTTTACTCGTCGGTCAACCGTTGGAAGCGCTGGAAGTGCTGCGTATCATTTCGTTAGTCGGTTGCATATAGGTTTTGTTATCTCTGATTCCTCCACTTACTCGCGTGAGGGCACAAACGCGAGACTCGTACTTCGTGGGTGCGGGAGCCGATTCGTGATCCACGCTGGCGACGACAGCCTACAAGGATTACGCGGACGGTCAAAGACGCGCAACAGTCAACAGCTCAGGTGGTTCAGAATCGTGCTGAACTTCAAACGAAACGGTTCGGGCGGAATTTACCTTGCAGTGAGGTGTACGTGTTTGCTAGGAAAACAGTAGAACAACAACATCATGTCGAACATCAGTGCATTCTATCGCGACAAGGTCGTATTCGTAACCGGTGGAACTGGATTTATAGGGAAAATTGTGGTGGAAAAGTTGCTACGGTAAGGCACAGGCAGTTTGCAGCGATGGAAATTTGACTTAATGCATTGGGAGTAAATTAAGATGATAAAAAAACGTCATCGATTGTTAGGACAATGTGATCTATTGTTGAACTTTATTCCACGTAACTAGCAGTACAGTAAACAGTCGCCAGGAAACATGTGTTCACTTACCTTTAACGTTGCAAATGTTATAAATTTTGTTGTTCAAATGTAATGGACTGAGTGCTCTGTGAAATTGTTCTAATTCAAATATTTTCGGACATTTATTCCAAACAGAACAAGTGGTGTGAAGGAAATCATTCTACTGGTGCGCGAAAAGAAAAATACCCTGCCAGAGCAGAGAATACGAGAATTATGTTCGTCTCCAGTGAGTATTGTTAAATTTAATCTCTTCGACTATCATCAAGTGATGCATGTATATCGAGGAACTCTAGTGTTGTAGAAAAAACACTTATTACCGCATGCGGCTCCTGTGCTGTGGTGCAATCAATTAGGCAAGATCTTCGTGACGACCAAACCATTGAAATGTAAAATTAGTTGTGGTGGACTGTACAAATCTCAAACGTGATACATTAAGCGGTTAGCCAATAGGCGAGTGCGTAATGTCCGTGAAAATAGTGTGTGTGTTTACCTAATTATAATCCTATTTGCAAAAAATGTGGTTTATTATACTTGAAGTTACAAGAGACGAACTACAAGAAATCATATCACTGAAATAGCCTATAAAAAATGTCTCTTTGGCATGCGCTTGTAGTGAAAATAGGACGGATACCTTGCGCTGACCAACGAGCGTTACAAACTGACCCCAACCTCGACTCGCCATACTTAACACTGCGGTCTCGGAGTCGATGCTGTAACTCTTTTATTTTCAAACCCGTCCGTATTTACGAGAGCGATATTTTAAGTGGAATGCGATTACTTTATTTTGGATTTGATAAACGTTTCGTTAGGGGTGTCGGCCAGAAAACGTGTGGTACCGAGTTCCTATTCCGTTCGTGCGTCAAGTTGTAGCCTCGAATGAAAAGCTTCGGCGCAATTATTCAGATTTATTCCGATGCGGAATGCAGTTGTTGTGTGAGAAAAACGCGCGACGACGCAACTCGGACGTGTCGCGCCGGATGAATAGGAGCGCCCGAAAGTGGAAGGAATATTGCTACCATTTGAAAAACCGGAATGCATTAATTGCGTCAGCTTGAAATAGGCTTAAGCTTAGCAGAAAATTTTGGACTGGCTCATATGATTTTTAGTCTGAGTTGATCCCATTTAAAAAAAAGTGTGCATTATACATGTTGTTATTTTAACATTTGAAAATGGAATCAACAAAGATGTTAAAGTTGATTCGTTAAGGTATAGTGTCACAAATCTTTTGCAAGTGTGTTTAGAATCACAAACAAACTGATCATTCTCGGATTACTGGTGAAATGGAATAAATAATTGGTTCGTTGATTCTTTGATTCTATTGGAGATCATGTGTCTGATCATGATCTGAAATAATCAATCCTTATGTGAGGCTAATGTCTTTGTTGAAAAAGCTTGGTCTGTCCTCATTCTGCAAAATTTCTTCATGAGAAGGCCTAACCCATAAAACATTCCAACCGAAAGGCGTAAATTTTGATCAATTTTACAACCTTATGATCGGTGAAGATTCATAGTAGTCAGTATCCTGTATAAGATTTCAATATTAACATATCGACCATTTATGGTGAAAACCGGTTACAGACTTCGGAATAAATAATAGTAGTCGGGCTAGTTTCTAGCTCTCGACATGAATTCATGGCCGGGCGAAGTTTCATTGACAAATATGTAACAAAGATAGTCACTGCCGGACGGGGGTACCTTCATCGTCTCACAGCGCCCAGATGCTATAGAGCAATACCGTGTTGCTTCTGGTCGTTGAAATCTTAGGTTCTTTCGATATTGCAAAGTTTTAACACTTTGTTTCTGGTTGGAAATAAATTTACTGGTGAGACAGGCTTCGCAGTCGACTAGGCTAGTGCCGCAGTTGAGTTGATATCAGAATTCGACTAAACCAGTTCACATGTACTCAAAATACACCTTGATTTTTGAAGAAAAATATGCTAATAAACTTGTTTCCACTGAGAACACTGAGAAACTGTCGGAATATGCGGAAATAAAACGTATTTACCTCTGTATTTCTGTTTTTATTTATTTATTTCGTCAATCATATATGTAGACTGGTTACAATAATTTCTAAACTATACACGAACATAAAACAAATTAATTTTGTGTCCTCGGCCTCAAGGACTTGAAATACTGTTTCAGTTTATACCGGGACATCGTAAAGTCAATGGCTTCGCAGTGTTGATTATAAGACTTCATCATACTATTAATTTTTCCATTTTTTGCGTATTCCGTACGATGATGGTTAAGAGCAAATAAACTACGGTGTCGAAGTTGTCGAATGGGTGCATAAAAGTTCAATTTAGAAAGTAGTACTGCTGAGTCAACGTTCTGCGAAACGATATCGTTTACAAATGAAGCCATTGCGTACTCTCGCCGTTCTTTTGATGTTTGAATGTCAATCAACATGCAGCGTGCTTCATATGACGAAAGACGATGTGCGGTCCAACCTAGCTTAAGAAGAGCATTTAGTAGAAATTGCTTTTGTACTGATTTTATTTTTTCTTCATGTACGCCAGGACGAGGAGACCACACAATGCTACAGTATTCCAGTATTGACCTCACATAGGCAATATACAAAGTTTTGATAGTGTTCGGGTCTTGAAAATTGTAGCAGAAGCGTTTGATAAACCCTAACATGTTGTTTGCCTTGTGTATGATAGTGTTATAGTGGTCGATGAAATTAAGTTTAGAATCTAAGATTATTCCTAAATCCCTAACTTTATCATATTTCTTCACATTCTGATCCCCTAATGCAATTACAATTTTGGGCGTTGTTAATTTTCTGCTAAAGGATATTGCATTGCATTTTTTTACATTTACTTCAAGTAGGCTTTTCTTACACCAGATGTAAAATGTGTGGATTTCATTCTGAAATACATTGATGTCTTCTTGATTTTTTATTTCCAAAAACAGCTTCATGTCGTCGGCATGTATTAGAACTTTAATATTTTTGAGGATGAAGGAAATGTCGTTTACGTACAAAATAAAAAGAAGTGGTCCTAAGTGGGAGCCTTGGTAAACACCTGAAGTAACTTGAATGGCATTTGACTTTTTTCCATTAAATTTTATTATTTGTTGCCTGTTTGTTTAATATGATTCAAGCCACTTCAGGAGACCAGACTCAATTCCAATTTTTTGCAGTTTAAAAAGTAGCATTGGTATGTCAATACGATCAAATGCTTTGCTAAAGTCTGTATAAAGAGCTTCAACATGGTTCCCATTATCCATTGCATTCAATGAGTAATCTACGAATTCAAGTAAATTTGTGGATGTAGAGCGGCCTTTGAAGAAGCCGTGTTGTTTGTCAGTTATTCGATTTTTGACTTGAGCAAATATCTTTTCATTGACAATTGCCTCAACGAGTTTAGGAATGCAAGAGATAATAGCGATTCCACGATGATTACGTATGTCAGATTTACGCCCAGATTTGAAAATAGGCACTAAAAATGAGCTTTTCCATATATTTGGGAAGACTCCATTTTCCAACGACATATTGAACAGCCAGAACAAAGGAGATGTAAGTTCCTTCGAAAAAATTTTCATGAGTGCTAGAGGTATTCCGTCAGGTCCAGGTCCTTTGGAAGGGTCTAAATTTCTCAGACCCTGCAAAACATCCTGTACCTGATGTTGGTTGACACCAACGTTTCATGGATATTCTGGATAAAATGCAAAATAATCGCGGTCGCGATTTTTTTCGGAAAATGTGGTATAGATTTCCTGGAAAAATTTTGCAAAGAGATTGCAATTTTTCTCCGAGTTATCACCAACATGTTCATCGAGTTGCATTATTGATGGAAAATTGTCTGAGTTTAGTTTTGTTTTGACGTAATTGAAGAAAGTTCTTTGGACAAGACTTAATTTCTAGTTCAGTTTTTGCATTGAATTCTTCAAATGCATCACTGATTGCAAAGTTCAGTTGATCTCATATTTCCAAGTAAATTGCTAGATTTTCACTGCTATTGTGTTTTTTGAAAATTTTGTGGGCTTTTTGTTTGCGGTTTTTTAAATTTTTTATTTGTTTGTTAAACCAGACTGGATGTTTAGTGTTAGCGTGGCGTCGTTTTTTCTTCAATGGAATCTCTTGAGAGATGATGTTGTACAGAATTTTGTAAAGGACGCTAACAGATGATTCGACATTTCCTTCATCTCTAAAAATTTGTTGCCAATTGACACAGTTTAATTTGTTTTTAATCATTGCATAGTTTGCGAGTTTGAAATCAAGGACTTCCTCATACTCACAGTCGTTGGGTCTTTGATATTCATGTTAAAATAAAGAATATTCAATTGCTGTGTGAAACTTTTCGTTTTTCCACAGTGGGTTAACTGATTCGGTCACACAGAAATCTTCATGGATATTCGTTAAGAGTAGGTCCAAATAGCAATTTTCACGGTTTCTTACATGGTTAATCTGGTTCAAACCTAGTTTAGCAATTTCGTCAAACATGAAGTGCAAAGTGATGTTATCTCCAACGACTGGGAGTAGGATGCTTTCGTTTTCAGGGTCCAAGATGAAGTCAGCGGTGTTTTGATTGAAGTCCCCATAGATGTGAACTTTCACTTCTGGAGGTAGTTCAGATAAATTTTTTTCTGCGCAATTAAAAAATTTTTCATACGTAATTTTATTAGCGTTATGTGGAGGAAAGTACACAGAGGCGAATACGTGTGTTTCACCTGCTATGTGCGATTTTATCCAAATGTGCTCGAATTCTTTGAATTTAGGTGCAGCAACAGTTTCTGAATTAAAATTCACAGAGACCGCTATGAGGACTCCTCCGCCTGAGTTCTTTTCGGATTCTTGAAGATTCCTGTCATTCCTGAATACATTAAACATATTTCCAAAAATTTCTTCACTTTTGACACTTTCATCCCAGTTTGTTTCAGTCGCCAATATGACTGAAAAGGATGAGCCTAAAAGATTGTTGTAAATTGGTTTCATTTTGGCTGGGCCTTTCATGCGATTGACATTTTGACAATAAACCAAAATTTCAGTCGCATTTTGTGTTGGTGAAGAAATTTTTGGGGATATGGTGGTTGACGATGTTTGAGGGTTGGTGAGTGTTACCTGTAAGTCTCCTTTTTTCTCATCGAAAGGAGTCGTTATTTCCGAAAACTCGGTTTGTAAAATTTGTCGGTGCTTTCCCTTAGTTGTTGTAGGCGGTGTGTTCGTTCACTAAAGCGTCATCGCGTGATATTCCCAGTTCGTCATGTACGTCCAGGAAAATTTCACGTAGCAGGTTTAAGTCAGTTGGTAGTCCTTCAGCTGCCAGCATCACCGATGCACTAATTTTGGTGATTCCTCGAATGCATACCGTTATTGGCTGATCATGCAGGAAAGCAAGGAAAGTTCGTACCGTATCCATAATTTTGTGATCACGCAGCCGTGCTTTCAGATAGCGTTTGTCACCAGCAGCGGATTGCTCCGTTAGCCTGACAATCGGTGGACGCATAGGATCTAGCAGCGGAGCAGTATTTTCCGGTTCTGACTGTGAAGTAGTGCTCTGTGTTGTACCTTTTTCAGATCGATACGGGTTGATAGTTTCTCCTTTCCTGAAGTTGATGAGTTTTGGAGCAGAAAGTGCAGCTATCGGATGGTCGGTTGATGAGGGTGGCCCGGCGAATTGAACTTTTGCTGTGGCTAGTAATTCTTTGTCTGATGCGTTGATGCGTTGATAGTTTTGCGTACCGCTGTGCTGGTTGTTTTGTTTACTGGTATGAGTGATTTGTTGTTTTCTTTTTTTACGGTTTCTTTTGGCTTTTTCGGCAGCTTTTCCTTGTAGTCTTCGAGACCGTTGCTTGGCATCATAAGTGGACCAGTCCTGCTTCCATTGCCATTTGTTACCCAAAAAAACGGTTGTTTCGGTGACATTATTCATCAGTTTCTTTATTGCGAGCCTAGTGACATTGCACAGTAGAGGTCAATTAATACTCCACAGCATAAATATTCAACCGATTCAACTTTCAACCCTGATTTGTGAATCCATCCATAGTCCATCAAATTCACCTTGAGTTTCGAAATTCAATTTTTACACATTTTTATTTTTGGTAGCTAAAATTATTCCGCTTAACCGGCCGCCAAATATGTTTTGATTGTTACGCAAAACCTGACATGCGTCCAACAACTTTTTGAGTGCCTTAGTGCATTCAACCAATTTCCAACAAAGTAGTTGCAATGGCAATTGATGTGAGAGCCAGTGCATTCACATGTTTGATTGAATCAAATATGTCAAACCTGTTCTTCCAATTACTGTGGGTGTAGCTCAAAAATAAGTTCCATCTGCTTTGCGATCACACCTTCAGTTCTCGTTCATTATTCGAATCATCGTAAAGCTTTATTTACTAAACTAAAGCTCCATCCGTTCCATCAATAATGTCTTTCATCAGAGTATCATACTGATATTTTTACGGGTGATCTAATAGTGGAACATTCATGCATGGTCTTTTTCGAAATCAAAGCCTCATTGTGAATATTCACATTTTGTCGATTTTTGTGCAACATACCGTATAGCACTTATGTAATAAAGTTGTTCGTATGTAGAGTGTAGTTTGAAAACACCAATAACAAGTACAAATGCTGGCAAATGTCATGCAAATTTGGCCACCGTTTTAAAGGTTGTTTTGAATATGTTGCCTTTTACACGTGTTCTAATAACATAGTACAGGGTGCGGCGGAAAAATGACGATCGTTTATGGTGTTTCTTTTAAATATTATTTAATAAAAGTACATCAATAACATTAGCTTAGTTATCCGTATAATGTTCTATCCAACAAATTTTCTTGATGTGTACTCCATTTTTAGCAAAGACATCCTCGAGACGATGCCAGGAGCTAGAACACTAGAACTTATTGATAGAAATTATTGATTTTAACATGAAAATAATAAAAAAGAGGGGGCATTTTCAAACCGTTGGATGAGCCGGATGTTTGGTTCGAAACCTTCACTTCACTTTTTCAGAAACATCTTTAACTTTCTTCGGCGAAATGAATCGGTCTGTGTGGCTGTTGGACACTGCATCGATGCTGAACAGCTTTTCGTCGGAGAACAGGATTGCCATTTATTCTTTTTCAGCTAAGACGGCAATTTCTTCGGCCAAATCACTCGTAGTTCTTTTATCCGCTCCGCGATCAAGTGACGTTTCACTCTAGTTTTGAAAGATGCGTGCAAGTCTTCTTCAATAATTTTTCGCTTGGATTTCACAGAAATGATGACATCGTTGGCAAGTTTTCTTATAGAACGTACGGGGCTGCAAGCAATCTTTGAAGGGACTTATTTGGACACGATTTGCATTTGTGCAAACCGAGGACGTCCTCTTCCCGGCTTTCGCTGATCAGGGATATCCTTAAAAACTTTTGGATGCGATAAACTGCAGCCAAAATGGGCGGAAATTAAGCTCGTAATCACTTCTTTGGCGTACATTTTCACTTATTAGCAATGAACCGATTAAGATGTTCTGTGGCAGCCCTTAAAAGTAAATGTAAACAAATACACTGTCCAACAAGAAATCAACTAACCCAACACTGACGTTCGAACATTTTTGATTTTTTTCTGCCACATGCTGTAACGATAGTTCTGGCAGCGAAAGATGGAAAAGTGTGAAATAAGCTTTTTTTATTTTTATGGCATATACTAACGTTTTGAGCATAACTGTTCCAGCGTCCATAAGAAGGGGAGCTCGAGGCCTCAAGGTTACAGAGTCCGCTTTGACAAGCGAATGGTGATGAGTTCGAATCTTAGTAGAATCTGACCGTTCGGTGTCAGAGAGACTTTTACGCATGGGTTTACTCTTAGGCTCTCTCTCCCTTCTCCCTACTAGACATATCTCTCACGATAAATTCCAGAAAAATAGTAAAAATAGGCTTGCAGAGGGAAAGGTAAAAGTGTAAAAATCCGTCACTGACTGCGGTGACAAAAAGTACCTTACTTTCCCGTTACAGTCGTTAGAGATGCAGAGGTAAACTCGGTCTCTGGAAGCAATGGTTGTAACCAGGGCTCTACATTTTCGAAACAAAACAATGAAATTGAATATCTAGCGCTGTCATTTCGATTCAAACTTGATTTATTTGCACTTGATTCCTTTCGGCTACTGTCATCAAATCACTTCTCTTTCTGTTTTTCATCGGATCATTTCAAATGAAACTGATGACTATTTCAATTGACGGAGAGAGTGATGGAGAGAGAGACTCTTTGCTTTCCATCAGCGTCTCAATTGAAATTAGCATCGCATTGCGTCGTTTGATGATAGTTTTCTAATATCGCAAGCCGTAGTTAGAACGGCAATGGCATCCAATAAATACGTCACGCAAGTTCCGATCAATATTTCCTCCCTCTTTCCTATATATGCGTGAAGTATTGTATGGAAGCCCCCTGCCTCCGTCAGCGCTCATCAGCGAGAATCGTCATGTGAGAGTGATGGCGATAATCTCCGCTTTCAATTGAAAAGCATTTGCATCAATTTCAAGCCCTTCGGTTGTCATAATCAAAGCAAGAGCTTTCGATTCGGTCTATGTGACTCACGATGTGCTCGAAAACGATACAAAAGTATTTCAATGAAACGTCGCTTCGAAGCGTCACTATAACTCGATAATTGTCAATTGAAAAAGATTTTGTCAAGCTCTGGTTGTAACACTTCCTTTCTTCCTTCCCTGATGACTGTAAGGACGTGGTCGGTGCTGTAATCATTCTTTACAAAGCAAAAGCTACTCAATTGTTGTACATTGAAGATGGTAAATTAACCCAAATCTACCCAATAATGCCGCATGGGATCATTTCACATCAAACATTTTTCGACCTAAAATGAAAAGAAATGAAATTTCCATCATTCAGTTACACTTCTATAAATATCAATAGATGCCACTTGACATAGAAAATTACTTCAAGTCTGTTTGTTGTCTGTTTCGTGCAATATTGCGGTCCCGGCAATGCTTTATAGTCCAACTTCGAATGCTTTTCCTCGTCCGTTCATACAGTACTTGTTCTTGACGAGAAGTGTGCCCTTTTCTCTGGGTCAGTCTTTTTTTATTTCAGGTTCGGGAGACCAACTTCAGGTAGTGTGGGGTTTGACCCACTAAAATCCTCCAGTCTCAAGCGCATAATATTCACCGGGACGACCGCTATGTAATGCTTCAGGGAGCGGCTTTTATGCTCTGTGCAACCTCCTGACTCTATGAAGTTTCCTAGCTAATTAGCTAACTAACCTGGAGACTGGCAGTAGGCTAACACTGGCGTTTCGGTTGTCACCTGCTTTGCAACTTTAGGACTAGAGATGTTCGGGTTTTCACACATCCTTCAAACTAGGTTGTCTGGAGTAGTGTCTGGCCGGCTCATGTCGCACGCGCAATTGAGGACATACGAAGAAGACATGCTCACATGGGGCACATGGGTATTAGGCGGAAGTTAACTTCTCCATGGCGCCTCCTGACCCATCCGGATACCACCGGAATAAGTCCGTGCGTCCATCAACCCCTCGCTGAATTTACTGCCATCTGATCAACGAGAAGGATCTTCTGGTACCTCGTACGCCACTTGTGACTCGTTGGTCGTAGCATTCTGCTTTCTCCCTAATGGCTATGCTGCTAGGCATCATGCCGGACAGGAAGCAGATTGCGTCATATGACACTGTACGAAGCGCACTCGCAACCCTCAGGCACATGAGCCTGTAGGTACCTAGCACTTGGGACGACGCAGGGCCCCATACTAAGTATGGACGAAACCACTCTGGCAAAAACTTTACGCTTGCTGCCATACACCGCTGAGCTAATCGACATCATTCGTGATAGTGCTCACGTCAACTATAGCCTTCCAAAAGATTCGAAGATCACTTTGGGGTAAAGGTTACGTCTCCGACTCTGACCACCGCCTGCTGCCCTGGTTTCCGGTTATTTACAACCGTGATCTCCGTCTTATGGAGCGCTAACTCCAGTTCCTTGAGTGCATTTTGTATTCGACCTTGCGTATACAGTGCGTGACCGTTAACTTGACCTTCTCGATCGATTCGCCGTAGACCTCTAGTGTTATGTCGTCTGTAAAATCGACAATCACAATTCCTAACTGGCGTAGCGATCCACCCAGGTTGTCACCCTCATGACATTCTACAATACCGAGCCCAGGATAGAACCTTGCGTAACCTCTGCGATAATTGAGACGCACTCCTAACCCTTCTCCGTGTTGTAAACAAGTACTCGATTCTGGACGTAATTTTCCAGAATCCCCCTGGCGGGTTCTTAGCCTTCGGCAGTAAGACCAATCTCTGCCGCTTCCACCCCTCCGGGAAGAGGCAGTCATCCAGGCATGATTCTGCATGACTACTCGGAACAGCCCAAGGGCCATGTTTATCGCCAGCCTGATTGCCAGGATAGGGATTCCATCCGGTCCCGGTGCCTTGCTCACCTTTAGGGAGTTGGCGATCACGATGAGTTCCTAACTCGTAAGCCTTACGTCTTCCTCGGTCTCGACACGGCTGTCGTCGCTCACGAATTGGATGTTAGGCAGATTGACCGACCATCTCTGGTGTGTGTCTGAGATACTGGAACGTCAGACGTGAGACTCGACTGTCGAAAGCCAAGTATATTGGGATCGTGGCACGAAAGAGTCTCCCGATTATACGCTCCAGCAACTCTCTGCAGGCGCCAGCGCGCATTAGGTCTTGGCTATCACGATCTTGTAGGCGTTACCCCACGGGTTCGTATTGGCACTCGCACATAGCCTGTCGAAACAGGCCCTCTTGCTTGTCTAAATCGCACTCTGTAGCGCTGATCTTGCAGAACCTAATGCTGCGCGATGCTCAATCTTACTTTCGTCTGTTCGCGCACGCTGCATCCTCCATCTTGCCGTCTTGCGCGGAGGCACGCACTGCGGAGGTCCGCTATCGCTTCAGTTCACCAGTAAGCCAGTGGATTTCTAGGTTGGCGAGTCCTAGGCATGGTAGCGTCGCACGCCCGGAGAACGTCACATCGATGATCGACTCCGCACCATTTTTGCTATATGTACATTTGGTCCTTCCCAGCTGGTTTCGAGGTACGATGCTGGCCTAACAAGCCAGTCGTCGTATGTTCGAGTCCCGGCTCGGGAGAGACTTTTAGTGTCAGTAGGATCGTAGCGCTAGCCCCGCAATTGTCCTGTACACTCAACAGTCGGCTGCGAAGTCTGTGTATAGTAAAACAGAAGGTCGAACTCCGATACGGAATGTAGCACCAAGGCTTTGGTTTTTTACATTTGGTCTTCACGTTGGCCAGATCTAAGTTTAGGCTTGCCAAAGCCTCCAACAGGATCTGACTCCTCTGGTTTGTAGAGCGACTTCCCCAATCAACAGCCCAAGCGGTGAAGTCACCACTAACGGCGTTAGGCCGCTTAGCTCCACGGATAACTAACTGGCCGACCATATGGGTAAACTTTTCGGTAGATCAACGTGGTGGAGCATAGCAACTGCAGTAGAACACTCCGTTCCCCTTGGCAACCGCGTACCCCTCGTTTGAGGATGGAATAACCTTCTGAACCAAGTCCATACGGCCGCCATATGGACTTATCCACGACCCAAATACTGTTTCCGGGAGGGATGCGGTAGGGATCCGATATGATGGCGATGTCCGAAAGCGACAGCATGGCATGAGGATATATTTCGAAAACCAGGATTTACTTTGATGTCCTGGCAACTTTATTTCTCAATTTAGGTCTTAGTAGCTGTCTGAAAATTTCAGCAAGAAATATTCACGAGGAAATTCTGGGCTGATTCGGGTTAAGTCAACTTTGTATATCAGTCGATTGTGACAATTATCATGCGATTGCAGCAGGGATGCAATTATTCAGAATCTGTACAGTGAGTAATCCAGAAAACCTATTTATGATACGAAAATAAATACTACAAACTAACGGAACGTGTTGTGGTCTTTACATTCCGCAAAAACGTTGTTCTAGAATCGATGAACCACACCAGGAAGTATAGCTGCGACGCCATGTATTCCTAAGCGACACGCGCATTAAATGCTAAATTTATCACCTAATGCATTATATGTTCTTTATAAAAACAAAATTCCACAATGTTGCTTAAAATAAACTAATGATTTCCCCTCGAAGGCTGCATTCGAATCACAATACACACAAAAAGCTATTCCCATGAATATGTATAATAGCATGATTTATACTGCAGATTTCCTTCAGCACCGGCAGACTGTCGAAATTCTCTAAAACGCTCGTTTGTATTACGTTTTTGTCCCCAGAACGTTCTCGAGCGTTGCGGTCAAAAATCTCTGCACTGCGTCTTAGAAAAAAGGGTTAATTTAGACGCTGCTTCAGGATTACGGGTAATATTCGTTTAGGACAGCTGCAAAAAAAACATCCATAAAATGTACTCATAGATTAACTCGCCCGCTTGCTTGACTTTCGCATCACGACTTCCAAGATCGTACCTGACAGATATGCTCAACAGACGATGAATATGCCATTACTCGTACATCCGGTTAATCGACGTATGATGAACCATTCCAGCGCACGAATCTCCGGTCGAAAATCTTCTCTTTATTGTTTGCGACCGGTAAAATCCGTGACAACGTATACGTATAAACAAACGCGATCGGAATACACAAGCGTCAAAATCAAGCGACGAACCGAATAAGCAGCGCTTGCATGTCACGTATGCACATTTTAAGCCCGAAGGGCTCAACCTATCGAAAATTACAACTTTAAACCGCCAAGCGGTCCCAATTTGTCACAGACTTTTATGTAACGTTACGATACATTTGCGGCGATTGAACGGTGTAATAAAAATCCGCCGGGCCACCTGTTGCAAGAGCCTGAGCCAGTGGTAATGCATGCCTCTCGATGGCTTCTTTTCAACTCGCGGTATTACAAAAGGTTTTAATCCTATTTCGGTAAGATTTCAACAATAAAATTTACAGTATTGTTGGCAGATTTGAACCATCTTCAGATGCAGTAAGTTTACAAGCGTTGTGAAAGCTGAATTTCACTTTACTGTTATTCGATTTGAATGTTTTTTCGTTGCAATAGCGGACTTTCGACGAAAGAGAATACGTGAAAAGATGTAATGAAATCCACGGTTTTCATATCAAATATTGTTTCGGACTATGTACTTCGGTAGGTTCTCTACCTGCCGAAGAAAAACACTGCCAGAGTAGTCCGATACCCTATTCATTATAATTTCATCGGTCAAGTTCGATGATCTTTTACTCGATGAGTTGTTTGACCTAACGATGGATAAAACAGCAGTCACTTTTTGCTGTCATCTGTGTATGCCAAGATCATTATTGTCTGGTCAGGTCACACAAAAAGCTCATAGCCTGAATAACGCACAGTGACGTCCGATCTCAACTTCGCTCTTTTGACGTTGACTAACGTCTATATCGAAGTTAGGCCCCTGAATTTAAAAATCTAGTAATTCAACCAGGGAAAACCAGAGAAAAGTGGTCAGGTTTTGAGCGCTTATTTTGCAGTCATCTATAATCAGGTTTTCGAGGTTTTGGCATCAATCGATCAGAAATTCTTTTACGGTTAAATTTACGCAACAAAAACAAACTATTGTTTGAGATACACTATTGAAAAATTGGTAATTAATATCGATTGTCTAAATCATACCGCGCAGCCAATCACTACCTCTCTTCCCAAGCACAGTCGACACTAACGGATACAATCGATCTGACTTTGTTTTTATTGTTGTTGTCACTTTCTGTTTCCGATGTTTATGCTGCTGCTAGCGGAAAAAACCTTGCAAATATGCATCTTTTTGTTGGTGTTAATTTTACGACAGCGGCCGGCGCCCCATCATTCTGATTCCAAAACCGCACCAGTGACATGCGGACGCTAGGTGATAGCAGCTGAAAGGAGGAAAGACAAAATAGTACCGGTCATCTCGTGCCGGTTTCACCCGTTATGCTGGTGGCTTTTAGTAGATTAACCAGAAAACAACAATGTAATCGGCAACTGGCACCTTTTGGTGCCTCTAAATTTTGTTACAGAAGCGGCAAATTGAATTTTCTGTTTTACCAAATGCTGCTGCTAGCGGAAAAAACCTTGCAAAAATGCATGTTTGTGTTGGTGTTAATATTATGACAGCGGCCGGCGCAGCTTTCAAGAAACATTTGTCTCTACCATTCCATCAGCTATGTAGCCCATCCCTCTTTCTATTTATCTGACGAAGCCTTGGTATAAAACGTATCGTTCGAACATTTCACCCCATCAGTTTCATTATTAAACCGTACCGGATACATACGGACGCTCGGTGTTAGCAGCTAAAAGGAGGAAAAACAAAATAGTACCGGTCATCTCGTGCCGGTTTGACCCGTGATGCTGGTGGCTACTGCAAAATACTAAACTGGCTGGAATTCTGGACGGAAACCAGTAAACAAGAAATCGGCAACTGGCACCTTTTGGTGCCTCGCAGTTTTATAATAGAAGCGGTTAGTTGAATTTTAAGTTTTACAATTGCTGTTGCTAGCGGAAAAAAACCTTGCAAAAATGCATGTTTATGTTGATGTTAATTTCACGACAGCGCTAGGTGTTAGCAGCTAAAAGGAGGAAAAACAAAATAGTACCAGTCATCTCGTGCCGGTTTGACCCGTGATGCTGGTGGCTACTGCAGAATACTAAAATGGCTAGAATTCTGGACGAAAACCAGTAAACAAGAAATCGGCAACTGGCACCTTTTGGTGCCTCGCAGTTTTATAATAGAAGCGGTTAGTTGAATTTTATGTTTTACAATTGCTGTTGCTAGCGGAAAAAAACCTTGCAAAAATGCATGTTCATGTTGATGTTAATTTCACGACAGCGCCAGGATGTTAACAGCTGAAAGGAGGAAAGACAAAATAGTACCGGTCATCTCGTGCCGGTTTCACCCGTTATGCTGGTGGCTCTTAGTAGATTAACCAGAAAAAAACAATGTAATCGGCAACTGGCACCTTTTGGTGCCTCTAAATTTTGTTACAGAAGCGGCAAATTGAATTTTCTGTTTTACCAAATGCTGCTGCTAGCGGAAAAAACCTTGCAAAAATGCATGTTTGTGTTGGTGTTAATATTATGACAGCGGCCGGCGCAGCTTTCAAGAAACATTTGTCTCTACCATTCCATCAGCTATGTAGCCCATCCCTCTTTCTATTTATCTGACGAAGCCTTGGTATAAAACGTATCGTTCGAACATTTCACCCCATCAGTTTCATTATTAAACCGTACCGGATACATACGGACGCTCGGTGTTAGCAGCTAAAAGGAGGAAAAACAAAATAGTACCGGTCATCTCGTGCCGGTTTGACCCGTGATGCTGGTGGCTACTGCAAAATACTAAAATGGCTGGAATTCTGGACGGAAACCAGTAAACAAGAAATCGGCAACTGGCACCTTTTGGTGCCTCGCTGTTTTATTATAGAAGCGGTTAGTTGAATTTTATGTTTTACAATTGCTGTTGCTAGCGAAAAAAAAACCTTGCAAAAATGCATGTTTATGTTGATGTTAATTTCACGACAGCGCTAGGTGTTAGCAGCTGAAAGGAGGAAAGACAAAATAGTACCGGTCATCTCGTGCCGGTTTCACCCGTTATTCTGGTGGCTTTTAGTAGATTAACCAGAAAACAACAATGTAATCGGCAACTGGCACCTTTTGGTGCCTCTAAATTTTGTTACAGAAGCGGCAAATTGAATTTTCTGTTTTACCAAATGCTGCTGCTAGCGGAAAAAACCTTGCAAAAATGCATGTTTGTGTTGGTGTTAATATTATGACAGCGGTCGGCGCAGCTTTCAAGAAACATTTGTCTCTACCATTCCATCAGCTATGTAGCCCATCCCTCTTTCTATTTATCTGACGAAGCCTTGGTATAAAACGTATCGTTCGAACATTTCACCCCATCAGTTTCATTATTAAACCGTACCGGATACATACGGACGCTCGGTGTTAGCAGCTCAAAGGAGGAAAAACAAAATAGTACCGGTCATCTCGTGCCGGTTTGACCCGTGATGCTGGTGGCTACTGCAAAATACTAAAATGGCTGGAATTCTGGACGGAAACCAGTAAACAAGAAATCGGCAACTGGCACCTTTTGGTGCCTCGCAGTTTTATAATAGAAGCGGTTAGTTGAATTTTATGTTTTACAATTGCTGTTGCTAGCGGAAAAAAACCTTGCAAAAATGCATGTTTATGTTGATGTTAATTTCACGACAGCGCTAGGTGTTAGCAGCTGAAAAGAGGAAAAACAAAATAGTACCAGTCATCTCGTGCCGGTTTGACCCGTGATGCTGGTGGCTACTGCAAAATACTAAACTGGCTGGAATTCTGGACGGAAACCAGTAAACAAGAAATCGGCAACTGGCACCTTTTGGTGCCTCGCAGTTTTATAATAGAAGCGGTTAGTTGAATTTTATGTTTTACAATTGCTGTTGCTAGCGGAAAAAAACCTTGCAAAAATGCATGTTCATGTTGATGTTAATTTCACGACAGCGCCAGGATGTTAACAGCTGAAAGGAGGAAAGACAAAATAGTACCGGTCATCTCGTGCCGGTTTCACCCGTTATGCTGGTGGTTTTTAGTAGATTAACCAGAAAACAACAATGTTGGTGTTAATATTATGACAGCGGCCGGCGCAGCTTTCAAGAAACATTTGTCTCTACCATTTCATCAGCTATGTAGCCCATCCCTCTTTCTAATTATCTGACGAAGCCTTGGTATAAAACGTATCGTTCGAACATTTCACCCCATCAGTTTCATTATTAAACCGTACCGGATACATACGGACGCTCGGTGTTAGCAGCTAAAAGGAGGAAAAACAAAATAGTACCGGTCATCTCGTGCCGGTTTGACCCGTGATGCTGGTGGCTACTGCAAAATACTAAAATGGCTGGAATTCTGGACGGAAACCAGTAAACAAGAAATCGGCAACTGGCACCTTTTGGTGCCTCGCAGTTTTAGAATAGAAGCGGTTAGTTGAATTTTATGTTTTACAACTGCTGTTGCTAGCGGAAAAAAACCTTGCAAAAATGCATGTTTATGTTGATGTTAATTTCACGACAGCGCTAGGTGTTAGCAGCTGAAAGGAGGAAAGACAAAATAGTACCGGTCATCTCGTGCCGGCTTCACCCGTTATGCTGGTGGCTGTTAGTAATAAATACTAAAATGGCTGGAATTCTGGACGAGAATAATCAGAAACTGGTACCTTTTGGAGCCTCGAAATTTTGTTACAGAAGTTTTGTAAAAGAAGCGTTGCAATTCCCTCTACTATTTGCTTCAATGGAATATTTTTTTTTAAGAATACGGTAGTCAACGTCATGCGGTCGTGTCTTGAATACCACCCTCCTACTTTTTTGAAGTAGAATACTTCTCTCAGGAAGTTCGGCTACATAGGGATGTGAAATGAAAATCTAAAACCGAAAAAAGTGAAAAATATGTCCAATTTCAAATGCTAATAAATCGGTTAGTATTCGATGGATTTCCTTCGTTCTTGTAGCAATAGATTGGAAAATCTTCTAAGATTCTTCCCAAAAGAAAATAATTGTAATTTTATTATTCACACTATTGTACTATTGAAAATAGTTAGGCTTTGTCAAAACGAAAAATTCGACCTCTGATTGGTCGTTATATGATTGCTTCCCAAGCACGGTCGACAGAATCATATACCTTGCAATTGGAAACATGCTATTTAGTCTATATAAGAGCCTGTTTCAGCCGAAGCCGCTCATAATAGTTCTAGACAGCGACAACAGCAGTCGTCCTTCCTTAGCAGCAGTACTAGCCCTGTGGTTGGTCACCACGTCTCAGGAGCAGCGCGGTTCTTCTCAGCGTGTATCGCCAGACTGCCATTATTCCCTCCGTGTTGGGGCAGCATGAAGATTGTCAAATGCCTTTTTCAAGGCAAATTAACAAGTCATTGAAAGTTAATAATTTTTGACAACGCAAGCAAGCATTCTGTGTTGGATCCTAGCAATTTAAATCTGTCGCACCCGTCTAATTTACTGAATGTGAATTAGCTTCCACAGTGCATGTTGTCCGTGTATCTAAATTCCCCCACTGTTAGGGCAGCTCAAAGGTTGCGTTCAGCAACCGATTTTGAACCGCAAAATACCTTTTTCAAGGCAAATAAACAAATAATTGAAGGTGTATAATTTTCTGGCATCAAAACAAGCGGACATACTGTGCGGTAAGCAATCAAATTTTGTTATAGTTGTCTAATTTTTACTTTATTTAGTAAACCCCCCACTGTAGGGGCAGCGCAAAGGCTGCGATCAGCATAACCGACTTTGAATAACAAACTGCCCTGTTAGAACGCATTCACAGTTAGTTCGACTATGCAGAGCTGATATGAAGTTGATTCACTCAATCAGCATGAACAGAATTTCGTCGTCTCCCAGTTGCCAAGATGCAACATGATGCAACACGCAACAGCGAGCAAACGAAATCGCTTGATGTTACAAACCGCAATACGGTTAGGGGTAAAATCGTTGCGTGTGTGAGAGCACCATCGGTGTTTATTCGCTGGATACATATGCGAATTGTGGAATAATTCGTCTGAAGAACATTAGGGAATGGAAAAACTGAACTGAAAGGCGTGGCCTATTTCGTAGCACCTTTCGGCTATAAAAAAGTGTTTCTGGGAAAACTAGCTACATTCATTAGTCGTCGTCGTTGACAGCAGTAGCAGCAGATATCAGCACTTAGCAGTAACAGACAATAGCAGCGGGTTGCGCCTGTGACTGCCTTCAAATTAAACAAATCACTTGCCCTGTGGTTGGTCACCACGTCTCATGCCTCTGCCAGGCTGAACGCCAACGCGAGCGATCGGGCGAGATTTTTGCCGTACATCAACCGGCACTTCCTCTGTGCTTAGACGCGCGTCATTTTCGTTGTTGATATTATTCCCCACATGAAACGACGCGCTTTCGTACGATAGCGGCGTTATTAGCGGTAGATGCATTTGCCAACACTAACTCCAGTAAAGCCGTGTCTAATTTTCAATGTGAAAACACCTTTGTATTGTGTTGGCCGTGCGCATTAGGCCTCTGCCAGGCTAAACGCGAAAAGCGGCGCGAACCGATTCGCCCGGCCGTAGGTTAATGTACAGCCATAAGTAGAGCTGTGTAAAAGTATTCTACTTCAACCTTGCGGTCGTGGCTTTGCACACAACCCTCCTGTGATTTTTTATTATTCCGATCGCCAGAAATGGGCAAACGAACGTGACAATGTAAGAATAAGAATGAGCTTTTGCGAACGACAATTTAGTTTCTCATACGTATTCATGTCACATTAGGCTTGCAGAACGCAGACGTAATGGACTTTTTTATAATGACAACATTTACGTCTATTGCTTGCGTTTCAATCTCCAACGTTCCGACCGCACTTTTGATGGCTTGGTGGAGTGTAGAATGTGCGAACGGCGAAAATCAATTATTTGCTATAATAAACTTGGTAGGTAATTTCTACATAATGGGACTTGTCTAATGATTCATGCCACAGTGAAACATCAGGAAAGTAGGAATGAGTCTCTTTTTCATTTTTATTAGTAAATTCTAATTTCATGCTTTTCAAAAATCCTGATAAATTGATTTCGATCGTAATTTAGCTGATACTGGAGGTGCATCCGAGACATTTTATTGCGATACATAAAACGAAAAAACCTTGAACAAGCCAATAAAAAATCAATTTAAATTCGTTCGTCTTTTAAAACGTGTTTTCGGACACATTTCCTTACAGTACTAAAGCAGCATATCTTGTGTTAAAAGCACCTGCAAGTTGATATTGAGAAGACGCGTTGTTCATTTCATTGTTGTTTCAGGTTACAAAGTGCAGTGAACGGTAATCTTCACTAGAGCTTTCGCTTTATAAGACACATAATTGTCTGAAATGGTCATTCCATGTTTTTCACAATTCCCTTCGTTCACGAGAACTAACCATCAAGATGCATCATTTGAGTCTACATATTGCACTATTTAAGTATGTATTTGAACTACAGCTTTATTTTTGTTTAATTTTTTATATGCGCTGAAAGATTTGCTCTGCAATGACTAAACTAAAAAAGACATATCAACTCAAGTAATATAATCTGTATTGAAATTATCATTCTGGATCATATTGTCGAATTGTCTAAAACCATAAAAACTGGTAGATGATATTATAAACTGTTGTAGCAAAAAGATCGCGTAATTTGAGCCTTATTGGCTTTCATGTCATACAAAAAAGTTAGTTCAAATTCCGTAATTTAATTTGTATCAGAAAACTATGTGGACTTTCTTTTCACCTAAAATTTTTTTCTTCATTTTATCGTTAAAACTCTACACTCAATTGCCAAATACTTGACGGCGATTGTTGTTTTATGTTGTGCATATGGCCGACTTGAAGGATTTCCATTCTGAGCGGCTGCTCGTTTTAGCCTTGACCTGGGTCCAGGTCAGGTTCCTATCGACTTTTTTAATTTTCTTGTTGAGACTGCTTCGCCACGAGCCTCTGCTGCGATGTCCTACTGGATTATAGTCCAACGGTTGCTTGTAGATTTCGTTTTCACTCGTTTTCACTCCTTCGAAGTGTGTGGCCGACCCACCCCCACCTTTGTTCCAGAATTTCTGTTCCTATCGGTCCTGCTGGCCCTGGCGATGGAGCCCAACATTTGAAATCCAGTTGTGAGTCCCCAGGATTGCATTCTATACCGCAAACACACACCACGTCTCGCTATTTGAGTTAACAGATTTGACGTTTGAGTTAAAAATTCGAGTATTGGTGCACAAACTAGTCTGGCCCGATAATTCGAAGCGTGTCAATATGGCCCACACAGGATCGTCCGGCACGAAATCCTAGCTGCTCCCGTTTGAGAGTCGCGTCGTTTTTCTCCTGTAACCGATCTAGGATAACTCTGCACAGAACTTAACCTTGCCAATTGTCGCATGCAGTCAAATCCCCCTTCGCGAGGACCTTCACTAAGACGCCTTGCATCCAGATATTGCAGAATAGTTGATGCAATATTCTTGCGGATAGCATGGGGTCTGCTTTGAGCATCTTTGCTGATATGCGATAAAGCCTGGGAGCTTCGTTGGATTTCATACGATGACACCCCGTTAAGCATACAGACGCGAGGCATACGGACGCGAGGCATAGTACGCTAGGCATAATGGACGGCTGGCATACGGACACGGCATACGGACACATGCATTGCGCTTCAAAGTGTTATTTGGAAAGCAATACACTCGCGGCCTTCGGCCGACTCACTGGTCGAGCGAACGCTGTCCTTACTCGCTACCGCTCGTTCGGACTTAACTAAGGGAAGGAAACTCTGTTTGAGTAGACCTAGCAAACCAATAGATCAGTTGTTTGAATGCGAGAGGCCGCCGCTTCCGACGGCGTGTCGGTGGCCGGCTCGGACTGCGGAAACCACGGCGGCTTAGTGCTGCCTCGTTTCCTTGCCCTCGATTATGCGTCTTCGCCGCATGATTTCAAGAAAAGTATTATGCCCGAAACGGCCATTTCGGACAACTTATCAAATGGCCTCAAAATGAATGAAAATCAACTCTTGGAGTGGTTTCATGAATTTTGATACCAATGTTGGTCGGTTTTTTCGACAATTGCACTAATTTGTCTCACCAAATGTGCTCTTGAAAATCCGGATTTACAGGAACCAGATGTGGTCACTGGCTCATGTCGATCTCGGATTATAAAAGTAGACAGATTTTCCAATCTTTTGACAGGCCAAGATCGAAAATCGACTAAGAAATGAAAAAGTAAGAAGCATTTCATTTTGTGGGTACCCGGGTACCCTACCGAATACTTAAGGGGTAAAAAAATCGAACCCCTTCGAAACTTCCCCCCCTCTCCTGCTGCTATAAACAGTCTGATGATGGGAAATGGTTTATTCCCACTAGTTAGGAGCATTCCATAAGTTTCAGGTGGCTGGATTGAGGTTATCCTTGTTTTTTAAAACATTAAAGTCTGAAAAGGTACCCGGGTATCCTGCCGAATACATAACGGTTAAACTCTTTAGGAATTTATTCACACCTGAACTACATAATTGAATCTCATGCGATCGTACAACATCGCATTCGGCCTCGCGTCCATTTGGCCTCGCGTCCATTTGGCCTCGCGTCCATTTGGCCTCGCGTCCATTTGGCCTCGCGTCCGTTATGCCTTGTGGCAGTATGCCTCGTATCCATTATGCCTCACATCCAATATGCCTCGCGTCTGTATGCCTAGCATACCATGCCTAACATCCATATGCCTAGCGTCCATATGCCTCGTGTCCCGTCCCCATTTCATACATCGGATAGCAGTTTCGATCTCCTGCAGTGCAGGGATCTCGGAGTTAACGCGAGTGATGCGGAGTTGATGCGAGTGCTAATCTTGATGAAGACGTTCTTGAGAGCCTCTCTACTCTACGTTGCCACCGTCCGATATATCCCCTGCTCTGATCTTCAATTCGCCAACTAAGGGTCTCTTCACAGTTGGATCTTCTAGTCGGCGTGTGGCGGATTTCGTTGATCAGAAGGATGATTAGACACGATGTCGGCGCTACGTTTATTTCGGACGTTAAGAAGGTCCGTCTCAATTATCGGCTAATGCAGATACACAGACTTCGTAGCCCACTATTCAATGTACAGGACAATTGCGAGGCTAGCTCTACGGTTCTACTGACACAAACATCATCTCCCGAGTCGAACCTAGGACGACTGACTTGTTGGGACAGCATCGTACCTTGAGACCAAGTGGAAGATATGGTCGATCTGAGATACCCACGTGATTTTGTGCATTAGTCGATGAGGAAAAGAACCACTTACGACCATGTCGTTGTTGCCACAGAACTCTTCAATTAGCTCGTAAATTTCGCTCATTTCTTCTAGATCATGATGTACCAAGACGCATAGTCCGTGTTCGCATTGAAATCGCCATGGTATTTAGTTGAGTATAAAAATTCTCCTTGATAGGTTTCGAACTCGTGTTTTGAATCTGGCTTCGATGATCCTCTCATAGATGGGTTCCTACTTAGTAAGCGCAGCCTGTACATGGGCGCTGAGCAGTAAACTAACTCCACGGTGGCCGGAAACATTTTTAAATCGTATACCAGAGTACAAAAGCACAGTTTGCGGCAGAAAAAAATGCGAAAATGTTCAAACTAACCCAATACTAGTTAGTTTGTGTATCTAATGACCTGTTTCGTTGGACAAAGTATTTGTTTACATTTACTTTTAAGTGCTGCCATGCTAAAATCGGTTGATGGCAAATAAGTAAAAATGTACACTAAAGAAGTGATTACGAGTTTACCGTTCGCCCAAAAGATGCCGAAAGAGATTTTCGAGGGCGTTGGATGTCGCATCAAAAGGTCTCTCAGGATGGTCCTCAGCAGCAAAAGCCGGAAAGTGGACGTCCTCGGTTTGCACGTACGCAAATCGTCATCAACCCCGGTCCGTGCAAAGATTGCACGGATGCACTCTGTTCTCCGACGAAAAGCTGTTCAGGTTAAGTTCCAAACCAAACATCCGGCTGGTGTCATGATGTTTAGCTTGGTAGCATTTAACGGTTTGAATATGCTGCCTGTTTTTATCATAACTGGTGCTAAAATCTATACCGTTAGAATAACAATATATTTAATTCTTATAGAAAAAACTGAATTTTACGCTACCAATCTTTGAATACAAACTACATGAAAAATGAAAACCTCCATTGAGCAAATGAAAACAGGTTTCTCGAGTTCAAATTATGATACAGAGCACTTTTTGATAGGCCTACTATACCTGTTAGCTAGTACAATTTTCTTTGCGGATCATCCGATATCACTTTGTTTACCTTTTCTTACCTTCTTAATTTTTTTTTTTGATGTGGTCAAGTTTGACATTTGCTTAAAATCTGCCACTTAATAATTTGCGTTTCCAAACAAAGGTTCGGAGGTTATTTCGGACTAACTTAGCATCTTAATAATCTAACTACTCAAGTTTAGGTACGTTCACCATATTTCGGGGTTTCGATTGAACAATTTACCCAAGGTTTGGTAAATTTGTCCTATCTTTGGCCCCTCGTTAAGTCATTTTCTCTAGCTTCGAGACATTTACTCTGCTTTTGATAACTCCAATTCAGTCATCCGCATCCGTTATTTGCACATTTACCCTATTCAAGCCCCTAAAGTATTCAGTTTCCCATAGTTTAACATATTCATACTATTTTTACAGTATACTAGCTGACCCGGCAAACTGCGTCCCGCCTATTTTAGTGTTTAATTTATCATTTTTAAACATTTCAAATTCATTGATTCCTTGCGATTTGTTTATATCGTTTGAAATGATTGGTTTTATTGTAATGACAACATCCTCGACTTTTGGCTTTTGTACATCACATCTATTTCAGAAATATATTGGGTGCATTTCAGTTATTTTCGTTGTTTTCCAGAAACTGAAAGTGGTCATCTTCAAATTCAAAATGGTGTCCAGGGTCAATGCTTAGCTTCTGTACATCATTTCGATTACGGAAATATCCATATGTAGTAGATTTCGGTTATTACTCATATTGGTGATACTCATATTGGGTGCTGTTTGGTCAATTCAGGCTATTTTTTAGCAACCGTAAGTCGCCATCTTGGATTTTAAAAAGGCATTTGGAGACAATTTCTGGCCCCTGAGCGTCATTCTGGTTGAAGAAACACTCATATTGGGTGGTATGTTGTCATTTTTGGTTGTTTTCCAGACACCGGAAGTCGCCATCTTACAATTCGAAATGTTGTCTGATGTCGGTTTGTGGCTTAAGTGCATCATAACAATTCCGGAAATACCTATGTTGAGTGGTATTTGGTCATTTGCCGCTGTTTTTCAGAAACCGGAAGTCGCCATCTTATATTTCGAAATTTGGTTCCATTTAGTTGGTTAGTTCTCGAGATAGGCAGAAATTTGTGTTTCATTTGTATGGAACTTCTCCCTTCCAGAAGAGGGAGGGGTATCGAGCCAATATGGACATATTGGTTACCTTTGAAAACATTCACATACCAAATTTGTTCCTATTTGGTTGATTGATTCTCGAGCTGTGCGAAATTCGTGTTTCATCTGTATGGGACCCCTCCTTTATAGCAGAGGGAGGGGTGTCAAACCATTATGGATATATTTGTTACCCCTACACGAAAAAGTTGAAGTCTTGTACAATAATTGTGTCTTCCCGATTCGCACAAATGTTGCACAGAAATCGCACAATAAATGTGTGAAACGCAAAACGCAACAGTTGTACTGCGAATACATTGACATAGAATGAAATCAGAATATGTATCATATACTGACACTTTATTTCTCACGTCGAGTGTATTAGTGACTGCTACTCATGGAGCAGTGCAAGCAGCAAACAACTTGTGAACTCACTAGATTTAAATAGCTATAATACTCGATCGATTTATCTCGATGGATTTGGTCATTAAAAAGTACCATTGATTTGATTTGCAAAAAAAACGAAACAAAATTCTGTTCACAACATTTTGTAATCAACGCTAGCTTCACCGCAAAACTAGCAAAACCCTCCATTCCACAAAGCCACAAAAGCGTTGCCGATTTTTTATGGAAACACTTGTTAATTGTGAATAATTATTATTCGTCATTCTGTGCACGCGCTTTTTTCTCAAGCGACGAGAGAAATTTCTCTCTCGCTCGTAGAATTTCCATGTATGTGCGACAAGACTAGACACGTCATATACAATTTGCAGGTTGCTCTTTCGATTCTCTTTCGGTTCGGATTGCGACGCGCAAGACGATATCTCGTTGCTTCACGAAATGGGCGAGACACCCGTGCTGTACATACTTGATACCAGTGTTGTTAGTCTCACTCATACTGTCGGTGCGTGCTTGCTGCTATTCAGAGGAATGCCTGAAGAAGAAAAAGTGTCTCGAAAGCGTGTGTGCAAAAGACTTGAAAAGCGTAGCATATGTCTCGTCCTCAAGCAGAAAGGAGGAAACGGTTTTGCTTCTCGCTCGCTTTACAATGCTGCTTGATACCAGTTGAAACTGTTTAGGTGTAGTAGTTTGGAGCTGCCAAATACATTGGAGAAACGCTAGAGCAATAATTGCGTTATGCCCAACACGCAATCATTGTACTGGTTCCGAATTACATCAACAATTGTGCTAAAAACGCACAATTTTGTACTGGTTTCGCACCATCCAACTTTTGCGTGTAAAAACATCCACCTACTAAATTTGGTTCTATTTACTTGATTAGTTCTCGAGATGTGCAGAAATTTGTGTTTCATTTGTATGGAAGCCCTCCCTTTCAGAAGAGGGAGAACCAATATGGACATATTTGTTACTCCCAAAAACTTCCACATGCCAAATTTGGTTCCATTTGCTTGGTTAGTTTTTGAGATGCGCAGAAATTTGTGTTTCATTTGTATAGGACCCCAAACTATCATAGGAACCTTTCTCGGCCCCTAAAACCCCTTCATACAAATTTTAACGTCGATCGGTTCGGTAGTTTTAGAGCCTATTTTGATCAGACAGACAGACAGACAAACCGGACTGCATTTTTATAGGTAAAGATATTATATTACCCACACACCGCAAGCGAGAGTTATGTAAAAGCTTTACACTTTTCTTTCCGAACGCAAAGCCGCTGACAATTTCTCCATAGAACTCCCAACAACCAGCTGCCAGTAGAGGTGGGCAATCCGCTAATCAAATGAGCTAGTTCATCGGAAGAACCAACCCTTCTGAAAAGCTTGCGAGCGGATTGCCTGTATCTTTTCGTTCCACTTGTGCTATCTTCTTGTTTACCTTTGTGTTTGTGGGTGAACTGTGGCAAATTTATTTTTGCTTGCTCCTGCGGCTAGTGGATGGGTTATGCATAGCGAACAGCCGGTGGCAGCTGGTTGCTGGGAGCTCTATTGCAATTGCACGCAGGGCTTGCACTCGGTAAAAAAGATGTAAAGCTTCCCCATAACTCTCGCTTGCGGTGTCTGATCAACAAAGCAGCTATCAGCTTCTTATCTGAAGTAAGGTGTGAATTACCGCTCTTTAAAAAAGAGTTGTGGATCATTTACTCACTTTGAAGAACCATCTTTTTTGATCAGTTTGCGACTGGATTGCCCCGCTCTAATAAGGAAAATGAGGGTAGAATTCGACAGACTATCATCTGTGCTTATTTGTTCCTAGTACCAATCAGTTTCAATATTGTGGACATAGTCTCTTATTTTGTGTCCAGCATATAAACGTTCGATCTCTTTCGATAGTTTAGTATCGTTATATATTTCGTTGCTGTTAATAGAGAGCTTATCTCGTTTCCAATGATGGTACCATTCCCGTCACTTGATTCCTCAAGCCCCTCTTGCATCTTTTACATGTTTACGTACATTTGGGCATAACTCGTTACTTGTTTGTCTATTTCTTATGTGTTTATAAATTTAAAGTATGCTACTTGATAAACAGCTCTTTATCCACATTTCATACTAATGGTGTGACTCTGGCATAAATGTCAACTAATTAGGCGGTTAAACCCGAATTAACCAAATGATGCCAGATGGCATCATTTGACACATCGAACATTTCTTGACCTTAAATGAAATTCAACGACATTGCTATCAGTTGGCAATACTTTTATGAACACCAATAGATGCCGCTTGAAAGAGAAAATCATGTCAAGTTAATTTAGTTTGGTAAGCGGATGCAGCAGTGGCTATCCAAAATAGAAAAAAGTGTTATATTCACAAGGAATTTTAGGCTGATTCGGGTTAAAAACTACCAGTTTATTCATCTATGGACTGGCGACAGATACGCCTTACAAAGCAGTTACTAAAAGTTTTGAGGTTATGTCCATGTTGTGGAACAAAATGTTCCAATTTGCTTCGCTGTATTTGGACAAAGAGGAAAGTAAGACAGACCGAATAATGTCTCACACGAATGTTTACTTTCGGGACCTCTAACAGCTCATTAATCATTTTACACAGCAACATACTTTAGTGGTAAACTTTGTGTATTTGTCATGCCGCTAACGTGGGACACACATTCAATGTTTGAAGCTTTTGGCAAGTGATGCCAAAGTGATGCCAAATCTTGCAAGATGATTATATAACGCAACACTAGGTGAAAAACTTACTGCAGTGAATTTGCTGAACTAATTTCAAATTCTTTCGAATTTTCAATAATCAATTTAACACATCGCACATTGCAAGACCCACGATTCAGAGTTAGTTAAATGGGAGAATAAACGCAAACACGTCGAGGGTCAAGAACCTAATGCGTCCTTTATGAACTAGATCAGTTGTCACCACGCTTGGTAGTATCTATATACCTGTTTGACACCAGCATTGTGGATTAAACACGACTGAGCACCGTGGGCTTCTGGTGTAAATAAAATTTCCAGCCCGACCTGTTCGAGACAACAACAAATAATCACCATTTTGGTAATTTTCATCAATCCTGATTAGTCTAATAATCAACAATAAAACGTTGATTCCCCAAAAATGTTCGTTTTTCTGCTTATAGCTAATGAAGGAAGTTCATTGTTATAGTTTTTTGCTTCGGTAACCGATCACTATCGTATACCGGAACTCAAAACGTCGTAATATGACCTACCGGGTTTCCACAAGGTATCTTCAGCTGGTCCAAGGTGAACCAGGGCCAAATCGTAAGCTACGCATCGAGTAAACCGGTTTGGCGATTTTTGAAGATTTATAACAAATTTTAAGTGCATTAGCCAGTCCATGGAGTTCATCCGGGATGTCATCAAAGAATCAATTAAAATAAAATACACCCTGAAACGACGTAGAAGTAATCGTTAGCATGAGATTACATCGCTAGTATGGTGGTGATATATATTCAAAATACCATATTTAGAAGCATCGTTAATTACAATGATACCATGTTTAGAAGCTTCGTTTATTATATAATATAATTCCAAGAACCTTAAATTTTAGCAACAATAAAATTTAGCAATAAAAATTTGCTGTAAATGGCTTATTTCAAAGCTAAAAACTGGTTCTAATAATCAACACTTCTCGCAAGATATTGGTTACTTAATATTCAGAATCTCGGACCGAAGGGCGCGAAACCTCTCACTCTAGCCGTTTATGCCACAACTGCAGCGGTTAAACCGTTGCAGTTGTAATTACAATTCTAACCTCGCCGCAAGTATCATTATCGTAATTAACAAGTGTATTAATCTACTTCCTTGCTACCGCGTTCATAGCTCATCTATCTTTACTTCGCGGCAGGCATCATTATTATGGCAGGAAAAATAATAGCAGCGTTGCATCAGTTTTAGTGTTTAGCACTAAATACTTCAGCGTATTTAAATTGAGATTTCAAACTTTTCATTTACTCTCCAAATAGAAGTGTTTTGCGTTGTTTTTTTGTAAAACTAATATCATATTTGCATGTATAGGATTACAATTTATGTCTTTTTTATATAAATTTATTCATGTTTATAGCTCCACTGCTTCATGTGGCACTACTTGCTAAACTTGCATGGGAGTGGCAAAACTAATTCAGCATTCACAAGAATTGAAAATTATTGATGACATATGTTGCTTTCAACCTTGAACATGCTTTACTGCTACAGTAGTTTCAAAAAGCTTTGTTTTAACACCGTTCAATTTGTCTTGATGCTGGTTGAAATTCCTTTCTTTACGACCATGTCTGCCATAAAATGGGTTTCTAGTTACATGCAAACCACAAGAGCATCTTTTAAAAAACAAGCATGCGGTAATCGAGTTTGAAGTTTTGCTATGCCTAAGATTATTCCGCTAAAACTGCTGTAATTTCAGTTTTACTTTACCAATCTTATTAGAGTATCAACACCGCACTAAAGATGAGCTGCGTTTCACGTTGTGCTGAATAATGCAATTTCAACCAATTCAAAAAATGCCGGAATGTTGAAAGAACGGTGTACGGCAGGGACTTAAAAAGTGTGATTTATTTCAACCTGTTTTCTACAAAACTCAACGTTCCGTAAATGTTCACGAGTCCGCTATACCCTTGACCTCACTCGGTCGATTCCAGCGATAGAGAGAAATTGGTCGGCCTGGTACGAAACACGTGATGCTCGGGCGCCCGCCTTTTATGGTAACCGGTTTGTTGTCAATCGGAATCGAATACCTGTTACAGATTTGTGATAGCACTAAAATATGGGTACGAGTTTTTTGTCACGTCGCTACCCGCAAATCATCCAACGAAGCAAGAAATTTTTTATGGTATGTTATCCACAGATCACCAGATTTTTTAATTAAGAAGATTTAATGCGAGTTGAAAAAAGGAAGTTGAAAGCGGAATATTGTGATATTGAAAATCCTCACGCCGAACGATTGAAGCATTTTTTTTTTCAAGCATCATTGTAATCTAGGCAAAGCCATAAGAGAAATTCTAATGTGAGTAAATACAGTAAAAGGAAACGAATAAAAATATTTAAAAAAACGATTTCCAAAGTTTCGGAGAAACTACAAGGGCAATAAAAGACAGAAAGCTGGCTAACAAAGAGAATCGCTTAATTTATCTGATTTGATACTTTAACTCGTGATGAATATTTGAAGTTCAGATAAAAGCTAGTACCGCGTTCCAAGCGAATAGAAGATGAATGATAAGAAGCATGAAGAGTGACGTTTTGCACCGATGCGAGTTGCATCCGACAAGATAACCTCACTTCACCAAAGGCGAGCTTTTCTGGACCTGGTTCACTTTTTTGCTTGTTGAAATCCTCAATGACTTAATTTGATTATGATTTTGATGATTTTCAGCATTTATTAGAAGCTATTTTACTATCTTCTCGTAATTTACTGAATCACTTGATGTCCACACATGATTTTGATATATCTCTAATCTATCTTTTTATATGTTTCCGAATAAGGTATTCGACAAACTTTCGATCAGGTCACCGGAGTACAAGGACCGAATAAAGGTTGTGGAAGGCAGCCTCGAAAAGGAAGGCCTCGGTTTATCACCGGAGAGTGCACAGTACCTACAGGAACGGGTGAATGTAATCCTACACATTGCTGCCACCGTCAAATTCGATGAGGAAATCGTGAAGTCGATTACACTCAACCTGGGTGGAACGAGGGAAGCACTGGAGATCGGCAAAGGTTGCAAGAGTTTACAGGTTTGCTAAATGAAATTGCGAATTCGGTGATCCCATACAACTAATGAAGTGGGTTCCAGAGTTTTATCTACGTTTCCACGGCCTATTCACACAGCTATCGGGATCACATCGAGGAGCATATTTATTCATTGGATGTCGACCCAGAAAAGATTCTAGCGAACATGGATGACGAGAAAATGAGAGCGGAAGTTTACAAGTATTCGCTCAAGTGGCCCAACACTTACACCTTCACGAAGGCACTGGCGGAGGTCATTTGTCAAAACTATCGTCAGTTCTTCCCGGTGGCGGTGGTCCGACCATCCTGCGTAATGCCCGCGCTGGATGAACCCATACCCGGTTGGTGTGACAGTATATATGGATCTAACGGAACATTCATCGGATGGTACTATGGATTGATTCGGACGAGCCAAATCGACCCACAAGTGCAGATCGATACTGTTCCGGTGGATTACGTTTGCAACACGATACTAGCCGTAGGATGGAAAACGTTTGTCACAAAGTGAGTAACTTGATTATTTTATAATATCAATTGATTTATGTTACCACTTGTTTTTATCGTAGAGATCAGGAGAAAGAGCTACTCATATATAATTGCACTAGTTCCACGGATAATCCTCTAACATTTGGTAATATTCAATTAAAAAAATGTCGAAGGAAAAAATTACAACTGCAATCTTTTTACAGATGAACGACGTCGCGAATGTGAAAAGGTTATTAGAAAGTACCCACTGGAGACCGGACTCTACCGACCGATCACGGTATGTACCACTAGTGAAACGATGTTCCGGGTGTATTCGCTTTTCCTACACTACCTGCCAGCGTTCGTAATGGATACAGCGTTAAGGCTTCGCGGGGAAAAGCCGAAACTAGTGAGCACATACCAAAAATTAGACAAAGTTGTTGAAACGGTCAAAAAGTTCGCGTTCACCACCTTTCTATTCGACAACCAGAACATGCGGGAGTTGTACATTCAGTGAGTATATTTGTATTGTTCACTAATATATAACTAGTTTGTTCCTTTATTCTACTGAAAAAAAAAATAACTTTTTAACTAAATACTTGGGTTTAAGATAATTCAAAAGTCTTGTAACTTCTTTCTTGCTTTTAATTTCCAGAATGAACTCGACGGATCATCGACACTATCCATGCGACAATCGGACCTACAGCTGGCGGCTATATTTTGAGCGTATCATCCCAGGCTTGAAAAAGAATTTCTTCAAGGAGGACCTCAACAACGTCGAGAGAGCTCGTCAGATTCTGCGAAACAAGGAGCTGGCCGTTAATAGCGTGCTAGCGATAGTTTTCGGACTAATAATGCTTCAATTGTATTA
>NC_073696.1:213575569-213592236 GCF_029784165.1 Wyeomyia smithii
TCTTTTCTTCTGAAAGTGCATCTTTCAATAATGTGTGTATATATTATGATCCGTCCCTAGTCTGACAAAGGTTCTCGGTCTGATTGGAGAAAAAAATGGAAAAAACTATGAACAGTCTAGTTAGTCAAAAGTGAAATTTCGCCAGATACAATTTGCTTAGGTTTACGAAATTATTATACGCGAGCCCTGGGAGCAATGTGGATACCGAAACACGGATAGGGTAGAACAAGGGTAAATGGATTTATTTGAGTGTGGTTCAATCAAGTGATGCTGTGTATGGAATGTTGAAAGGTGTTTGGATTTGGGGAAAGAGTATAATGTCAGACAGAATAATGTTTCTCGGGTTTAAAATCACTTACAAGCTAGTTAACTCGAAAAAATATTGATTTCAGGTAAACTAACCATTTCAACTTCCAGTTCAAATTCAAACGAACACATAATTCCGAAAATGGTACCGTTCCGAAGCAGCTCCTAATCATGAAAACTTTGATTTCAGGGAGCTAGTGAAAGTTAGTCTTAATATGTGTAAATGAAATAAAATAAAATAGTTCAACACTATGAAAAATGTTGGTACATATAATTTAACTCTTTCCTTAACATACGCCAGAATAAAAAAGATATTGTCTCTATTGGTGAATCCAAAATCCAGTGTGTTCAGTTTTATCCAAATTTGGATGCAATATGAGACGACCCAACAAACAATTTTGTTGTTTAACTGCTTATTAGGCTATAGATTAACCGAAATCCGTGTAATAGTAGCTTAACAAGCTGTAAATCAACGAAATTGTTTGTTCGGGATTTAAATAAATCTGGGAAGCGAAACCTCTTTTTATTGTTAATAGATTTTCGTTAGCGCTTGGTTTGAGTATTTATTAAATGTGTGTTTCGTTGTATTTGAAGTACGTACTTTACGTTCAATAAATATCAGAGGACTTGATATAGAATGAGTTTTAATTGTACTTGGGATAAATATTTAGATGTTTCTAAGTCTCGTTGTCTCTTACTCATTTTCTCCGAATTTCTTTTCCAGCTTTTCTATTGATTGAAGCTAATGCTCTTTTTATTCTGTTCCGTTTGAAGTGCACCGATACATTGAACCAAATATTATTTGCTTTGTAGTTTCAATACAAATGAGTTCGTATTTCGTCGCCTGCGCCACACCCCATTTTCTAGTTTGCTTTCGAGTATTGGTTGCAGTATTCTACGCTCGAAGAACCCAAGCGCTCGTCGATCGGCCTCCTCCCACGTCCACGATTCATATTCGTAGAGCGCCACCGGGGAGGTCAGAGTCCTAGTTTCAATTAATTAATTTTCAATTTGTTGGCTAACGGACCGTTCACCGGTCTAGAGCCGAACGAATTAGAGATGTCCAGCTTCTTCTATCTTGGACAGCCGTTCTCCAGTCTCCTCGTACACCAGCAGATCGTGCATCTTTTTCCACCGCGCACATCCACTGCGTGCGAGGCCTACCACGGAGTCGACGGCCTCTTCCTGGTTCTCTACTAAAGATAGTTTTGGCGGCTCTCTCGTCAGGCATTCTGGCTACATGTCCAGCCCACTGAAGCCTGCCCCACTGTATTACCTTCACTATATCAGCATGTTTGTATACCTGGTACAGCTCGTGATTCATGCGCCTGCGCCACACTCCATCTTCCAGTTTGCCGCCAAGTATCGATCGCAGAACTTTATGCTCAAAAATTCCAAGCACTCGTCGATCAGCTTCCTTCAGCGTCCATGCCTCATGTCTGTAAAGGGCCACCGGGAGTATCAGCGTCCTATACAGCACTAGTTTTGTGCGAGTTTGCAAACTACCGGACCTTAGCTGGTTACGTAATCCGTAGAAGGCCCTGTTCGCAGCTGCAACTCGTCGTTTCACTTCCCGGCTCATATCGTTGTCACATGTCACAAGCGTACCAAGTTAAACGAATTCGTCAACCACTTCAAATCGTTCCCCATCTATCTCCACCTCAGCACCAACACCACGGGGACTCCCACGCTCTCTGCTAGCTACCAATTCATTTTGGCAGAGTTAATGACAAGTCCCGATCTCGCTGCTTCCCTCTTAAAAGTTACGAAGGCCTCCTCCACGGCCTGACGGTTGATATCGATGATATCGATGTCGTCCGCAAAACCAAGAAGCATTTGAGATTTCAGGATGATCGTACCGTTTCTTTCCACGTTTGCTCTTCGTACTGCACCCTCAAGAGCGATGTTAAACAGTAAGTTGGAGAGCGTACCCCCCTGCTTCAGTCCATCCAACGTTACGAACGCGGCTGATGTCTCGCCAGCTATGCGCACGCACGATTTTGATCCCTCCAGCGTCGTACGACTTAATTAGTTTCGTAGGGAAACCGTGTTCCAGCATGATCTGCCACAACTCGTTTCTTTTCACTGAGCCGTACGCCCCCCTGAAGTCCACAAACAGATGGTGAGTCGGTAAGTTGTACTCTCGGAACTTATCGAGGATCTGTCGCAGGGTGAAGATTTGATCCGTCGTGAAACGCTCCTATCGAAAACCAGCCTGGTATTCGCCAACAAAGGATTCCGTTTACGGTCTCAATCTGAAGAACAGGATACGGGAGAGCACTCTATATGCAGAGTTGAGCAACGTTATGCCTCGATAGTTTCCACGATTCAATCGATGGCCCTTTTTATAGATAGGGCATATGAGGCCTTCCAACCAGTCGTTCGGCATTTGTTCATCGCCCAGATCCTTAGTATTATCTGGTGGATCGCACAGTACAGCCGCTCGCTTCGCGCTTTTAGAAGTTCGGCCGGGATACCATCCTTCTCAGGCGCCTTACCATTTTTCAGCTCACTAATCGCCTTTTGCACCTCCTCCTGTGTTGGTGGCTCCACAGTTTGTTCGTCACTCATAATCATCATCCTGTTTCTGCTCTGCTCATCCGGCTCCTCACCGTTCAATAGCACTTGAAAATGTTCCTTCCACCTGGCTGCAATCGTCGGTTTATCAGTAAGCAGGTTGCCGTCCTTGTCATTACACATGACCGGCACAGGAAAATTCCTGCTTCTGACTCTGTTGACAGTTCTACAGAATCTCCGCACGTCGTTTTGAGCATAGCTGTCCTCTGCGCTGGCGAGCACCTGCTCCTCGTACTCGTGCTTCTTCCGACGATGGGTTCTATTTTCAGCAGCTCTTGCCACTCTGTAACTCTCTCTGTTCTGACGCGTAGCTGCAGTGAGCATGCGGCTCCTGGCACGGTTCTTCTCATCTGTCGCTTTCTGGCTCTCGGCATCGAACCAGCCAGACAGCCTTTCCACGCGTCGTACCTACCACCTCTCTCGCAGTCGTTTCGATGGCGCCGTAGATACTGCTCCACAGCCCATTTATGTCTTCCACTCCTTCCTCCTGCGATCTGCGATTCGTTGATCCAGCTCTCTGGCGTATTCTGCAGCCACGACATTAGCTTTCAACCGCTGAATGTTGAAACGCGTCGTCCTCTCTGTGCGAGATTACAGCACGTTCAACAACCGTGCGCGGATCTTACAAACGACGAGATAATGGTCAGAGTCAATGTTAGGTCCCCGAAAAGACCTAACATCAGTAACATCCGAAGAGTCCTATGGAGCGCCAATTTCGAACGGATCTGTAGGCTACGGGACCTATGCTGGCTACGCAATCCGTAATAAGCCCTATTCGCTGCCAGAAACCGTTTTTTCACCTTGCGGCTCACCTCGTTGTCACATGTCCCGAGAGTACCAAGATAAATAAATTCGTCGAGCACTTCGAAAGTATCTCCACCGCAGCACCAACACCCGCAGAACTACCACGCTCTCTGCCAGCCACCATGTACTTCGTTTTGGTAATAGTTATGGAGAGTCCCATTTTCGCAGCTTCCCTTTAAAGAGCCGTAAAGGCCTCCTTTAACTGTTCTAAGGTTACAAAAAAGACCTAACATCAGTAACATCCGAAGAGTCCTATGGAGCGCCAATTTCGAACGGATCTGTAGGCTACGGGACCTATGCTGGCTACGCAATCCGTAATAAGCCCTATTCGCTGCCAGAAACCGTTTCTTCACCTCGCGGCTCACCTCGTTGTCACATGTCCCGAGAGTACCAAGATAAAAAAAATTCGTCGAGCACTTCGAAAGTATCTCCACCGCAGCACCAACACCCGCAGAACTACCACGCTCTCTGCCAGCCACCAAGTACTTCGTTTTGGTAATAGTTATGGTGAGTCCCATTTTCGCAGCTTCCCTTTTAAGAGCCGTAAAGACCTCCTTTAACTGCTCTAAGGTTAACACCAATTATATCAATGTCGTCCGCGAATCCTAGAAGCATGTGGGACTTCGTGATGATGGTGCCGCTCCTCTGCACACCTGCTTTCCGTATTGCACCTTCCAAAGCTGTGTTGAATGACGAGTTCGAGAACCCGTTACCTTGCTTCAGACCATCTAACGTCACAAAAGCGTCCGAAAGTTCGCTTGCTGTCCTGACGTATGATGTGAAAGCGTCGCATGTAACAGTTTAATTAGTTTTGTTGGAAAACCATCTTCGAGTATTATTTGCCACAGCTCATTGCGTTTTACTGTATCGTACGCCGGCTTAAAGTTAATAAACAGATGATGCGTCTGCAAGTTGTGTTCTCGAAACTTGTCGAGGATCTGTCTCAAGGTAAACATCCGGTCCGTTGTAGATCGCCCCACTCGAAAACCGTATTAGTATTCTCCAACAAAGGCTACCTGCAACGGCCTCAGTCACTGGAACAGGATACGGAAGAGAATTTTGTAAGCGGAAATGAGGAGGGTTACGACTCGGTAATTACTACAGTCGAGCCTATGTCCCTTCTTGTAGATAGGGCATATGAGTCCTTCTAACCAGTCCGTAGGTAGTTGTTCCTCAGACCTTCACTGTTCTACCACTTCAAAATGTTGCTCCTAAGACTTGGTCATCAGCGATTTATCGGTCATCAGGTCTCCTCCCTGTCATTACACATGGCAGGTACTGGCACGGTCCGGTTGCTGATTCCATAAATCGTTCTATAGAAGCTCCTCCTGTCGTGCCTGGTGAAGTAATTCTCCACTTCCGCGAGGACGTGATCGTAGTGCTCGCGTTTCTTACGGCGGTGAAGCCTCTCTCGGCAGTTCTTGCTTCTAACGTGTTGGCGTAGGCCCGGTTTTTCTCTACCGTCACCTCTAGACACTCAGCATCGAACCACCCACTACTAAGGGCCTAGAGTTAAAGTTTGGCCGACTGTCACTAGAATCTCCAATCGAAGTGACAGTCGGTCAAACTTCAACTCTAGGGCTTTACCCACTACGCGTGGTACCCTTTGTCATGCCTATCACTTCTCGCGCTGTTTCGCTGACCGCATCATGGGTGTGCTTTCACTGCTCGTTCAGATCCACTCCAGCTGGTTCGTCGATTCGTTCATCAACTTTCCGAGTATACTCTGCAGCAACTCCTTCCGCTGATAACCTCTGGATGTCCAGACGTATCTTCCTTGCCGATTTCGATTTAAATATGTTTGATAACCGGGCGCGAATCTTGCCTACCATGAGATAGTGATCCGAGTCGATGTTTGGCCCTCGAAAGGACCGCACATCTATGACGTCTGAAAATTGCCGGCCGTCGATTAGCATGTGGTCGATCTGGGAGAAGGCTACTTCATTGGGGTGTCTCCAGGTGTGCTTCCGAATGTCCAGACCTGCAAAATTGATACTACAGATGGCTATTCCACTGGCCGCGGCGATGTTTACTAACCTCAAGCCGTTGTCGTTGGTGGTAGAGTGAAGGCTTTTCCTAGCAATAACGGGACGAAAGAACTCCTCTCGTCCGACTTGTGAGCACTTTTCATACGTTTTCTCAAGGAGCTCATAGAACTCCTCATTTACGGCATCGATTTTATCGTTTGTCGGTGCGTACACGTTGATGAGGCTGTAATAAAAGAATCTGCCCTTGATCCTCAGTACACATAAATGGTCATTAATAGGCCTCCACCTAATGACACCCTTCAATTGGTTTCCAAGTAGCACGAAATCCACGCTCCGTTCCGCTCTGTGGCCGCCACTGTAGTAGATGTGGTACTTCAGCGGTTCTTAACCTGGGGTACGCGTATCCCTAAGAGTACGCGTATCCCTAGGAGTACGCGAAAGTACGCGGAAGAAAAATCAGTAATGGCGGACAACGCATTTTTTTTTCATAATGCTTCATATGTTACTCTAGCAGCACTTGCAACATGTTTTCAAATGAGACTACTCAATATTTGTTGTTTTAAAACTTTTTTAACGGTGCAAGGAACTTTTTCGGTTACTCTGAAGAAATATAAAGGAATTTAGCAACATTTTGTTATTTACGTGTATCATTCTCGTAACTGAAAACTAGAAATTGCTCAATAGTTTTTTGCAATCTATTTCCAACTGCATATTTCATGATGCTTTTAAATAACGATAATGTCACATGATGTTGCATATTGTTGTTTCACAAACGTTTTCTTCTAAGGAAAGCAAACTACCCGAGCAGGAGAAAATATCATTATAATATCACAACCAGATATTGAAAATACACCTCATTTTGATCTTGATATGGTTTACATAGTTGGTAAAATAACAAAAAATAATACCAAAATATTGTTCTTCCAAGACTATATGAATAACAAAGCTTGATATTTCAATAACAAACCAATAATTTGCTTTCAAAATCACTAAAATGACCGATTCAGATATTTCCAACTTATTGAACACTGAATGCGTAACTGATATTTTATAAATAATCAGTAACAAACAATCTTCGTTTAAAAACTTTAATGTGATATTTCAAAATCAACTCAAATATCTCATTGAAGGCATAGCGAGATGTTATATCAAAATTTTATGATATTTTCATATGCAAGTTTGAAACGTGAATATCTTTCGAATAACACGATAAGTCCTCATAGCTAAACATGTTATTGATGAGTTATGATTTTGTTATGCTCTCCTGCCCGGCTAATTTAAACGAATGATAAATGATTATTGTTGGAAATATGGTTTTGTTATTCCATATTCCGCATGATTAACACTGCAAATCCACTTAGCAAGGTTTTCTGAACTATCGTTTCCCAAAACATTGTTTATAATTTGGCGAGTTTGGATCATAAAATTTCTTTTACAACACTTCTTTTGCAACCAACCCAATGCCATGTTTCAAGGGCGAACATCTCAACGTATGTGTAAACGAGATAGCATATCACCGCGACTTTCATACAGCTTTATCTGACAGCTGACAGTGGGCACAAATGAGTTTGAGCCCAGGACATGAGTTCATTGTCATTCACTGTTGCTCGGTATAGGGATGCCAATGGCTCGATTGCAAAAATGCGTGCTGCTTGGGTTATTCCAACTTGTACTTAAAACATGACAGTAGCAACCAAACAAACCACAACATGACTTATCACTACTCTTTTCCATTCTGTGAGAACGTTTTAAGCCAAGGGGTACAGTTAATTTGGAAAATATCATCAAGAGGTACGCAAACAAAAAAGGTTGAAAAGCGCTGCTCTATATCACCATTATGCTCAATCTCTCCTGCAGGCGATAGATTTACCGTCTCGGGATCATTCTGGGGCACTGAAAAATCTAAAAAAACACACACGTATTTTCGCAAAATTCCGAAACTCTCCTGAAAATTTCGAGTTGGTGTTATTTTTTGTTCAAAAGTTATGGTGCCGCAACGCATTTTCAAGCGAAAAGCGAGAGAGCAGTATAACTATTGATGATCCCAGTTTCAGTTATATGCAGAAACTCTGTATGGTTTGTAAACTTAGTTTGATAGAAATGATTTTCAGCTGCAAAATGGTCAGAATTCGCTTAGTATACTTTACGCGCTTAACATATTTTGTCAAAAATACTTGTAAATTTTTTCAGATTTTTCAGTATCCTAGAACATGATTTTTCAACATTTTGTTTTAAATAGTTACTATTGGAAAAATATTTTTTTCTCCAAAAAAATATTCTCATAAACTACAACCTAGGATGAATCTGTGCCCTAGAAGTAAGACACTATTGATATATTGCGAAATATGTCCAATATTCAATATCAAAAAGTATTTACCGTTCCATTTTCGGGCACCCCTCTATCTATATCATAGCTCATTGCCGTTACATCAAGCGTTACATTATCGTTTGAGGTTGTCAATTGACAGATAAACGATAAATATCAAAATATATCAACCAATATCGTGTAATATTATCGAAATATTTTTTATAAAAATAAAGGTGTCTAGCCCCTAGTCTGTGCCTAAATATTTTTAAAGATATGTCTATATAAAAAGAATATTGACCTGAACTCCAAATGACAATAACAACTTGAAAACTTATTCAAATTCAATAAAAATTGGAAAATCAACTTCCCGAGTGAAACTCTTGAATTTTTCAATCCTTTTTTGAAAAAAAGTACACACTTAAAATTGTTTGCGGGTCTCGGTAATTTATTGCCGCGAACGGCACCACTGAGTGCTCGGTTAAAAAATAATGACAGCTGTCACATTTTTTCGTGAATCTCGGTTCCCCTAACTGATATTTCAGCTCGTTAATATTTTGTGCCGAAACTTCAGTTAGACCGAGATTTTCGAAAAAATGTGACAGCTGTCATTTTTTTCTAACCGAGCACTCAGTGGTGCCGTTCTCAACAAAAATTACCGAGAGCCGGCAAAAAAATTTAAGTGTGTAGACATCGTGATTTTTAGTAATCCATTTTACGATTTCTAACCCTATTATATTGTGGCGCCAGCACTAAATTAAAGTTCGGAAGTCGGACTTCCGAACTTTCTTCCGACTTTATTGTCAACCATGATGCTGCGTCATCATGTTTTGAAAATCATAACAAAACAGTGTAGTTTTTTTAGAAAGGCGCTATAATTCCATTTTTTAGTTGTTAATTTTTCCCGTAAATCCCATATTTGAAGCAGCAATGTCTAGTATGATTATAAAAACTGTGCGTCATAATCATGCATCTCCAAATACCGTGTACCATGCGCTCTACGGATATTACTTCCTGGGAATTCCAAGGAAGGAACTCGCGCGGATCTACGGAAAGTCGTTAGCGACAATTGGCCATTGGATCATTAGATATGAAGAAAATGGAATATATAAACGTAAGCAGCACAAGAAATACAAGAAATTGAGCATTGAAATGAGGACATGGCTTGTTGACCTCTACCGCTGTGAACCTCTGCTGTTTCTTGATGAAGCCAAACAGAGGTTCTTTAAGAAATTCTACATGTCGATAAGTGTTTCATCAATATGCATCATTTTGCATGCGGCTGGAATGACGTGGAAGTGTATCGAGCGAAGAGCCGTGCAAATCAAGGAAGAAGATATAGTGCGATTCATCCATGACTTGTTATCAGTGTCATGGGATCTTCAGAATCTCGTTTTCTTGGACGAGATCAGCGTTGAAAATCGAGACGTGTTGCGTAAGAAAGGATATGGAATGGTTGGGCAGAAGTTACTTTACCGTGGCGAGTTTTGCAGGAAACCCCGTGCGTCTTTTCTGTGTTTCCTTGGCGTAGGTGGAATGCTGGACAGCTTTCACACGCAGGGTACTTTCACCAGAAAGATTTTTTTTAATGCTGTCGACAGTTTGCCCTTCAAAACAGTGATGCAAATTTGATACGCTATTTACGATCGATTGGTATAATCCCAATTTTTCTACCCGCGTATTGTCCATTTTTCAATCCAATCGAGATTATTTTTGGCATCGTCAAGCGGTTCTTGATAAAACATCATCATGAGGGATCCCCGATATTGCCAGAGGTCTGCGATGCTATAAGTCAATTCAGGGTGTATCGATGTGCAAGGATTTTTGAGCAATGTGGTTACCTTCCCTGTGGTGTATTTATGCCAGAAAAGGCTCTTTAGAATGACATAACTCGTTTGGATTTCAATATAATTACAAGATAGATCAGCATAAACGTTTTTTATTATTTTAAACAAAATCAACAGAAAAAAAATGCAGAATATGTCCTCTGGACGAAACATGTGACATTTGTCCTACGAATTTTTTATTTGTGGTCCACGTCTTCGCCATCCGTTACCCTATCAGCTAGGCTTTGGCTTAATTCCGTTTCCTACGGTCGAACAGCAAATTCCATGGAATTAAACATCTCGGCCCCAAGAAGTCCTCGATTCTCCAGATCGTGTATTTTGGCCAAAGCTCCATCAATGCTTCGTTTCGCGTCCATCAAGAGGTTCTTCACGTTGCCTATTTCTCTCAGCCATCCACTGTTGTTGTTTTGCGCTACAATCATTCCTCTGTGTACGGCTTCCAGTCTGCTCGGTTCAGAAGATGCGACCCATCGAAAGTATTTCGAAAGCTGAATTGGTTGAGCATCAGCGTTTTTCATTTGGTCTTGCTTGTGTGCTGGCGAAGAATGAATTACATTTGCCCATAAAAGCCAGAAGCTGTGGTGGACACCAGATGAGAATGTTTGACGCGTAATTCTTCCGCTAAAGCGGAATCGTCCCCGACAGAATGCGCTCCAGCTCGATCCATGGTTTGAGGGGAAAGCAACTTACGCTGGATGGCTTGAGGATGTGCTTGAGTTTCCACAGTAGTTTACCACACGTAAACATAAACTCGCAATGTTTTGCCTTTCCAGCCCCTCCAAATTCTTGCTGTTAGCGTCTCGATTGCGTAGAATTTTTTTTTTCGCTGTATCCTGGAGCGTGATGAACTCACTGGCGTCATTTACTGTGGGCTGAGTGTTTTCCGACCACCTGGGAGTATCATCCTTGAATAAAACCTGCCGTTCTACTCTGGCCACCGCTGTCTCCCACAAGCAATCGACGATCTCATCTTTAGTGTCCCCGTAAACGAGCGCCCTCGTCCATTCTTTCGGACGCAGCTGGCTCCTGTGACATCGCTGGAAAAGAATCCCGGTGAAAGAAAATACGTGGTCGTTTTCGCTCAGACGGGTTGTTTCATCTTCGTCGACTTCCACATCATATAGCGCTTCATAATCATCGATGTTTCTACAAAGACAAATGCGTTATGCATATCATGACTGTATCAGGAAATGCTGTTTATGAATTACCCAATTGATTCGTCTAATGCATCGAAATCGGCGATGTTTCTGCAATAAAAAATGCGTTATGCATAACAACACTGTATCAGCGAATGCTGTTTATCAGCTACCCGATAGATTCGTCCATTATTTCAGATGAAATTGGCTAGGAAATATAAAAAAACACGAAACAACTCGGTGGACTGCGTGAACGATTAAAATTCGTTTCCCTTTGTAAACACGACTGACAGCGCTGTGGCTGCTAAGATGGTTGCAGTGTTGCGAGAACAACGAAAATAAACATCGGGAGTGAGCCTGGTTGCCAGTTTATCAGCGACGTTTTGGTATTTTTTTTTAAATACACATTATAACAACCAAAATCCTTATAATATGGTTAAGACAATATTGTTTGTCGGATTTTGAAGTTCGTTCTAAAATACTTCGTTTTTTACCGAGCCTTTGGCATCCCTATACCGAGGTGTTTTTTACAGTTTCAATGAAAATCATTGTCCATTTTCACCATTTTTACTGTTCTCACCGTAATACCGTCAAGATAACTGGAGTATTAGCGTTCTTTTTATTTAATGGTTGAGCATTTTATTTTTACCGTGTATAAGAAATTTATTGATAGTACCGGTAGCACCAGCTATACCGTTTGGCATATAAACACAAAACAGCTGATTTTTATTGAACGCAGGTATTCAATTTGAACGCCGTTATTTAGAATACAGTACCAGTGATCAGTAATACTTTTTATAGAAACAATTAATATAACATCAAGGAATACAATACAATGATATCGTTTTATGTGCTGGACTGTTTTGATTCCGTAGATAAATTTACAATTTGTCGGAACTGCATGCGAAAACGGGAAAACATTTGTACGCTTGTTTCGCCACTAGCAAACCATTCCAAAGTTCTCAAGATTATCTGCACTGATCCGATAGAGTTAAATCGTTTTTTACTAGAGCTACACTATTTTGAAGCGTATCGGTTGCGTATTCTGAATGCTGTGTACAGTTTGGTCGATGGTAATAACAAACTGGTAATCAAACTTCACCCGGTACGCAAGCAACCAATTGATTACAAATGGTATTTGCCTTTATTTATGTAATAAAAATATATTCTAAGTTCAAAAACGTTTTCTAGGGGTGAGCGAGCCAATCGACTAATATGGGAACGTATTGAGGTGGACGAGATGATATCCTGGCTGTCAACGCTTGGGGGAGCATTTTCTGCGCTGGGAGACTACAAATTAGAATGCGTAGGTGAAACTGTAAGTAACATTGAACACAGATTACAGACTTTTTCGTTTTCTAGGCTGACGTTGCCGGTAAAATTTCAATTCAGCAAATGAAGCTAGCAATGCGTATCGGGGAACCATCACTAATAGCAAGGTGCAAGCTATATTTGGCGATTGCGATGATACAAAGGTACAATTTTGCTGGCGCCAAACAAATGATTGTTCAAATCTATCGAAACGAGAAGCGGCAATATGAACCGGACAGTCGGCTGCTCAAGATGTGCCTTGGCATTTGGGCTAAGCTTAAATACGAGTATGAGCTGTACCAGAAACGACTGAATCGCCCTAAAGAACCAAACCGTCATATATTTCTACGTTGTTGAAACTTATTTTCATGGTGTAGAACACTGTAGATATCTATCAATAATAAAGCCTTTGGATTGTGATTGCAGTACGATAAATTGTGTTTCTCCCAAAATGATTACAAGCAACCCCACGATTTGCTTTATTGTTTTACCGTGACATTCAATATATTAGTTATTTAAATACAGTTTACATATTAGCTAGATAATAGTTTTCTTTCCTGTGGTATGCTTTCCGTTTTGCTGCATCCATCTCAACTTACTTCTTTGTTTTTGAAACTGCTTCTACCGGAGTTTGTAGAGCAAAAGGGGAAAAATCAAACCCGTAGTGTGACATAGCTTTCCTTATTCATCATTCCATTCGTCGATGTGTCATGAAAGTTTTATAAGCTGCACGATGGTTTTGTAGGTTGTTGTTCTTACGTTGACAATTGTTTTTGGCAGTATGTTTTTTAGAAACCTCTCGGGAGTAAAACTTTCAGAAAAAATGCCAACCCAAAAATCTCTGTAGCTCATACGCTTTCCTCTAGCGCAAAACCTAAAGTAGCTTATAGTCCGTATTTTGGTAAGATCTTTTGAAGAATTTTGTGATTCTAAATGCTGTTTTTATTATATAGAAGGCGAAGCTAAATAATTTCACTGAATGTTCAAAATGATAAAACCAAATAAAGGAATATTTGTTTACTATAACTAAGTATTGTAACGCTGTTAAATTTTCGTATCCACCGTACAGAATAAAACCGGTTGTATTACAGCCACTTATGCCTAACCAAATTTTCAGCAACTAAATCATACTTGTTGTTGAAATTTTCAACTGAGTATTACTCTAAATCTCTGTATTCAGATCGATATGTTGTGATTGTTACGTGCGTTCAGCTTGCATTCGAAGAGTGTATCAAACTCGAAGATGACAGGTCGACAATAAATCAGTAAACGTAGGAGTTTATGTAGCCAAACTGTGCAATTACATGTTGCAAAGTTTGGACTCTTAATTTCAAACGAAGCGATCTATTTCAAGCGAAGGATGTTAAGGTATTTAGCTAATGTTGGTTAAAGCTGTGAACTCCACCTCGCCAGTATATTTTACACGACATATCTATAGATTACCCATTTTCCGATGATGTTAACGGATGATACTTTGATTCATAGGCGTAGACACTAACGACAAGTCTAATAGTCTCATTTCATATGAGAAAGGCAACAGAAACATGCATTTTATTTGCGCTTTGCGTTTTGTGTATGCTTTTGAATATCGTGATTATTTCCTTGCGTTATTCAATAGAAAGAATATCTCGTGCAGTTTAATGTGTAGTGGAAAGAGAAGGTTAGATAAAGTGATGCCGAAATTGAGGGGGAAAATTACTTTGCCAATGTTCCCATTGGATCCCACGCTGGCAGTACCGTCGGGGTTAAATCGAACACGTCCAAAACATCCTGCGGAACTATGCTGCGATCGACGACAACCTCGAACACGAACTCCTTGAACCAGTCAGCCGTCATGACAAGGTAACCTTTCTCGCCACGGTCTTCGCCCCAGGAGTTTTCGACACGGAATTTGGTCGGTTGCTGAGTGTTTGGCTAAAAATGAAGACAGAAAAATAATTTATTTTTGTTAGTATCAAGGATAAACGTTGAGTTTCAAAAGTTTTCTGAATAACAACATGATTTTATTCGACGTTTATAGACATGTGTCTATAGACGGAAAGTTGAATAAACTTTTAATTTTGGCATATCGTATTCGAATGCAATAAAAATATACAATTAAAGCAATGTAATAATATTGTCTGTATTAGATACAGCAGTAATAAAGTGGTATATTGAGCAATCATACATTTTCAAGTAGATGAATCGAAGTTTTACGAAAAACTTTTGGATAGGTTGCTACAGTACATATACTCACATCAACAGAAACTCCAGTGAACACCATTGCGTGAGTCATCATTGATTCACCATACAAGAGACGATCCGCCTTATCCATAGTTGTTTGTATATCAACTCCAAATACTAGCTTGAAGTTGTGACTGCAAGTAAATTTAATAATTTGAAAAGCTTTTTTACCATGTGATCGCTAATCTTACATGTCTAAATCCTCAATGCCCTGTTTTCCGGCAAATCGTTTGCTCACTTCGCAGCCAAACCAGACTGGCTCTCCAAGTTTCAGTGCCTTTGTCACTAAGTCCAGCAAGGTTTCTACAGGTTGATTATTGTACAGCACCGGTCGGCCCCCAACAACGTTACCAAGGCAGTCCACAGTATAGGATCGTCCGTAGTGGTTGCTTGAACGAGGGTCTGTCACTAAGCACACCTTATCGTCCACATTAAAGTACGGTTTTACGTACTTTTCGTAAAAATCAGTCGGTTTGATTGGTCCAATACTTAAATATTTTTTACTCTTGTCGTAGTATTCCCAGGTGAATTTTTCCGGGGGAATACCAAGACAGATGCCTACTACATTGTAAACTTCATTCATCTGTCTCTGGATTTCGGCCTGAACGTCATCGTCACTGGCGCCGTCTGCAATTAGTGTTCGCAATAACTTAGCGTATTCGCGAAGCTAAAAAAGGAAATATTTTATACTCAACGCTATATAGTAATAATTACATTAACGTACCTTGCTTTTGATGACCGAATTCATTCGTGCACTCGCCTCACAGCTGTAGCTCTCTGGGAAGCATTTTTTCGGCATCAGTCCATGCTTGTTGATCAAATTGACCAGCATATCCCATTGGCCACCGTCACAGGTAGGATCAGACAGCAGAAATGAAACCAATCTACCATCGACTTCCTCGCCTCGTCGAGCCGTGTCGACGATGTTGTTCAGGAAGTAGTTTGCTCGCTCGATCTTGTCCCAGTAGAACAGGTAGGCTTGGGAGAATTCGAATTCGTCCAAGTTGTACTGCCTAATGAACGGAATTCGAATGCAGTTGAGAACTGCAAACAGCCAGCAGCGACCCGAACTTTTCTGGTTGGTCAGAGGTTTGCCTTCATTTTCAATCTGCAATTAGAAATTATCGCCATTGGACCTTAGGTAGAATGCTATGATGACGGCTGTATAGGCTTACCTTGTAAGTGAAAACATGCTGAGTGTTCTCGAGTGCTCTCCGAGACATACAAGCTTCGAATGGATCTATTCGAGTACATACATTCTGTGCGAGGACATTCTTAGGACACTCGTAGAAGTCGGTACGACATTTTTGAAAGAATTCCTCGGACAAAGGTGCTGTAAATATCATACGAAGCTATCAGTTACGTTTAACGTGGCAGGCAGGCAAAGTCATTGCATCCCAGAAAAAAAGAACTGGGAAAGAATGATAAGGATGCACAAATGTTACCAGCTACCTTAGCTGCATGTATTTGTGATTCTTACAGAAATAGTATACATTAAAGTGGTTAATATGATATAGAATAAAATATGTAGTCATAACAGAAATCGAATGCTTTCAACTGTCATTTGCGGAACGAACAGTATATGTTTACAAAGAATATAACCTAGCTGAAAGTAAATTGTTTGTGGGAGATTTCAAGTGTGCTTTCGCCAGGATTAGCTTATCTCTTTCATTTGATACCGCAGCCTTGTATGGGTTAGCTAACTGCAGCGCTCCGCAAAATTTAGTAAACAGAACGTGCTCGGATTCCATTAGTTCGGTTTAGGCCAAGCCCACTGTGTCAGGGTATCAACAATATGCGTAATCTATTAATAGTAAAAATGCCAATTGAGCACAGAAACTCTTAATTTCAGAGCTATACAAAGTATTTTGCAAGTACTAGACAATTATTTCCCAGTTATCAAATGAACTACAATTTACAGTTTAGCTAAAAACGGGGAATCATTAGGAATGATTCAAGCTAAAACATGGAATCATTAGTAACCCTAACTTAATTATTTTAGGTAATTAAATCATGTGGCATGGACTGTCTTTGAAAGGTCCCATGATTATAATTATTACAGTTGCCCGTGAAGAATGTTGATTCGAAAATAATGTGATGTATAAAAATTGCTGATTCATAAGCCTCTAAACAGTACAATCAACAAAATTTTTAGTTAGATTAATGAGTC